>NC_142794.1:57371529-57486529 GCF_049724085.1 Artemia sp. Qi Xiang Cuo
AAACACTTAAAAAAAAAAAATATAATATAACTCCTAAGTTTATGTGTATTGCTTTTTTTTTTTTTTTTGCTTATTGCTCCGTCTTTTCCTTTTTTATATGACGGGTTTTCCAATAAATAATAATAATAATATATATATATATATATATATATATATATATATATATATATATATATATATATATATATATATATATATATATATATATATATATATATATATATATATATATATATATATATATATATATATATATATATATATATATATATATATATATCCTCCTGACTACCGGCATAGATATAGGTATTGAAGACGCGTGATTTTTACACCACATGTGTTAAAAAAATCGCTGATTTCAAAAATGACCTTAAAAATTTTTTCACTCCCTCCCCTCTCCAAAATCTGTTGTCCACCCCCGTGGACATCGGTTCCCAACGGAGTAAATCAGAGAGATAAGTCGACTATATAACACTTTTATTTTCATCGAGAAAAAGAAACAGGAAATTTATTTTCCATGGTTGTTTACAGGTGAAAACAAGAAAAGCAGTATCTCTCACCAACAAGATATAGAAACACTTTGCATTCAGCACACAACTACCTTGTCTTCATTGAGCAACCAGGAAGGCGGCACCTTTTCGCGTCCTTTAGGTCGTGGTATTCGGGTCAGTGAATGGCCCCTCTAACTCTCTCAGGCGGAAATGGTCGGCACTTTTTGAAATCACCAGCCGACGCTACTTCACAATCGTCATTTTCCTCGACATACTGCTCCGGTTTCGGCCGACATAGAAGGTGCTCTGCAACGTGAAAACGATATAAGATGAGCTTGTTCAAGCTTGGCCTGCTATTTTTTTTATGACCCTGCACCTCGAGGAAAACTTTTGAGCATGCAGCATCAATGAAATGATGAAGGAATCTTACGGTCCATTTTCTAGTTCTGTAAGGGAATCGGCAATAAGTGACCATACGGTCAGCAATGTCCATTCCACCCATGTACTTGTTGTAGTCAGCTATTGACCTTGGGCAAGAGATTATGATCCGCTTCCCCTGCTTTTTGTCCTATTTTTCCACTCTTGTCTCTGCTTCTATTGCCTTACTATTCGAGCCTAGTGTCACAATTCTCGTATCAAATCAGTCCGTGATGGCTAGCTTGCGATCTTCTCGCACAAATACAACGCTCGACCTCTCCCTTTCTTCTTCACTTCTTTCTCTGGCTTCAGAGGTACGGTACGGTCTCCCTTCCAAATCTATTTCGCATGATTGTGCCAGTTGCATTTTTCTGCATTTCGCACAGAAGGTCGAGTACTTTTGTTGAGTTGAAAAATCGATCAAAGTAGAGGCTAGATCCGGGTGGGAGAGTTTGAGACAGCCTGAGTATGATTTCAGCTGCAAGGTCATGGCATCGCATACTTTCAGGAAGCGTAGTGGCACCCTGATGAATCTCGAAGTCAAGTATGAGGCCCTTCGGATTAGCCAAGACAAAGTTTTTGAGGCCGACGGGATTTGGCTTATTGGGTACATACTGCCTCAACGACGTTTTGCCATAAAATGGGATCATCTGCTTATCAATTAAACAATGTTTGTCCCTCGGGGAAGAAAGGCAAACGGTACGGAAAAGGTCGATAATTGACTGAACTCTCCACAACCGATTGTTCTTCTTAATGTCGTCTGAAATTTCTTCATATACAACAAATTTCAGATTGCTTCTTAGAGTGAAGAAACGGTTTTTCCCAATATTTTCTGCTATCTGGTTTACACGGTACTGCGCCTTCCAGTACATTTCGATTTGATGATATTTGAGATTGCCAATCAATATTACAACTCCGAAAAATGTCTTTAGTTCGTCAGCAGTGACATTCAGGCTCTTGTTGATTTTTTTTTTATAGGTGTAGTTTGTGGCATATGCTGTCTCATCGAAAAAAGACTGGGGGAAGTACTGTGTGAAAAACTCTTCTGGTTTCCAAACAGAATGGTCAGTAAAGATAACTTCATCTCTTACCGAACCCAAGTGAATCTCAAACCTCATGCTTTTCCTCCATTTCATCAATTTCGGTCGTTTCAGAGGTCGCTGCAGTATTCGAGCCCGCTTGCCTAGAGGTATATCATCTTCAAAATTATACTCAAGCTCAGATACTTCCTCGTCGATGATACTTTCGTCGCCTTGAACGAAGGCTCTGTTCGGATCTTCATCTTCACTTGTATCTTCAAGTTCTATATCGTGGGGCTCAAAGAGGTCATCATCACTTTCATCTGCAGAAAGGTCCTCAAAATCACTAGCGTCGATGATTGCCAGGGCATCAGACACGGTAACTACAAGAGAAAACATGGTTTTCAACTTTTGAAGGTGACCATAAGTGAAGGTTAAGAAAAGACATTAAAATAGGAAGTTCTTCTGTTCTGAGAGATAAGAGATATTTATTTCAAAAAAATCGCTATCACAAGCCCACAAAGGGCCGAATTCGGAGTTTGGAGTCAACAACAAATAAATGGTTACCCTGCAAATGCAAAGAACAACAACTAAATAGAGAAAACCATAATGAACATCATTTAAAAGTCAATAATTAAAACTTTAAAAAGTCAATTAAAAAATTAAAAAAAACAAAAATTTGTCAAACTAAACTTAGAGCGAGACATAAATGCATTAAAAACTGGTCATACTAAACTTAGCACAAAACATAAATGCATTTAAATTAAAAGGGATACTAAGAAAGTGTCAGCAATTAAACTACAGTAAATCAATAAAAGAGTTAAAGACAATAAAAGCTGGTCAAGAAAGGGGGGCGAGCAAAAGAGCGCAAGAACCTGGGCAGTACCATCAGCTAATAAACAACAAAAGAGGGCAAAAAAGAAACTATTGAGGCATTTTATTCATTTTCTCTGTAATGAAGGGGATAAAAGTTCTTTCGTATCTGGAATTAACGCAGCGAATGGGGTACAAAGCAGGGATGGGCTCAGAAACAGCTCGAGGCGGCTGTAGTCTGGATGGGGAGTGACGTTTCGGGAAAATACTTGCCGTCCGAGGGTTTTTTATGGCATTTTCTGCAAAACGGAGTCACAACGAACCTTTCCTTCGCTCCAGGGCTTTCAGAGTAGATTTTTTTAGGAGCAGAAAGTAAGGCACCTCGCCTTCTTTGAACATTATTGGCCCGGCCCTTTTTTGACTTGATTCGATTTTTTACGATTCTTCGCGACTCTTATCTTTCTTCCGATTCTTTGCAACTTCCGATTCTTCCGATTCTGTCGACTCTTATCTTTCTAACTTCAAAATGCTTGATTGAGAACCGATGTCCACGGGGGTGGACATTGAACTTGAGTCGCACACCAAGAGATGATGTAATGGATATAGGTGAAAAAATCCCTCCCACAATGAAGTGTTAATCCTTCTAAGGAAGCTTATTTTTTTCCAGGCTCCACCTTTCATTCCAAGACCAATTAGGAATTTTCTTACCTCTTGTCCTCCTGCTCTTCTTCGATTTTTAACTTTCCTCCATTTCTTTAGTGCAAAAACCACTCTTCCACTACCAATAACAAGCTGAAAAAAATCACAGATGGCAAGCCAGGTACGCTGGTTCCAACTGTAGTGCGTAGATGACGTTCCAACCAATAACTATCGCGCTAAAAAAAATTAACTGTATGTCCACCCAGAGGGACAAGGGTAGTCAGGAGGTATATATATATATATATATATATATATATATATATATATATATATATATATATATATATATATATATATATATATATATATATATATATATATATATATATATATTATTTATCTTAATTATTTGGAAATAATTTAATGATTCAAACCTAATGGAGATCTATTTTTCAGCAAAAACTAACCAAACTTCTATTGACTCACACTGAGCTGGAAATCACCCAATAGGTCCATCAATATTTTTTAACTTCGACATGAAACACTAAATTCTTTCTTATCAATATGTCTAGGAGGAAAATCATAGTTTTTCTTCATACTTGAGTTCGATTTTCAACATAATTAAATAAATTTTTCTCTAGAATTGTCTTGGATATGAGGGTAGGGGGGGGGGGTGTTACTGCCACCCCAACCAATAGCTTCATCAATATTCTTTCGCTTCGATATGAAAAACTAAATACCATCTTATCAATGTGTCTGTTCTGAAGCCAAAAAATCCAAATTTCCTGTTGCTGGAGGAAAATCATGGTTTTCCTTCACACTTTCTATCTTTAGGTCGTTTTTCTTTACGTCGTTCTACATAACTAAATAAATTTTTTATAAAATTATGATGCACACGAGGAGTGCTGCCTCTCTAACCCGACTCTTAAGACCAAAAGTCTCCCTGAAAGCACTTTAAGTAAAACAAATATAACTAGTTGGTAAATACAAGTATTTTTTTACGGATTGTCTTTTAAAACATTTAAGCAGAAGCTTAATTGTTTAAAGCAAAGAAGCATCATTAAACCCTTCCATTCTTGAAGCATCAGGTCAAAAAACGAAAAAAAAAAGAAAATTTTCAGCCTACTTTGACCTTGGGCAATTGTGCTTTATCTCGAAAAGTAAATGCAATAAATGAGTACTTTTTATCGGAACATTGTTCTGCAGAAGTTGGCGGTGGCTACAGCAGTCGCTAGACCTTAGCGAAGAGTAAACTGCAACAATTACTAACCGATTGTTAAAAACACATTTTAACAATAAGCTGTTTAGTGAGAAAATAATTTTTCATTTACATTTAGCAGTAAGATTTTAACGCGAAATTAATTTTCTCAAATTTTGAAAAAAGTGCTCGAAACTCCTAAAATGTTGGGGAAAACCTTTTACTGGAGGGAGTTAGCACCATCTTGAAAAAATGGGCAATCGCATTTTTGTCTCCTTTTATGTCTTTTATCTTTTTTCTATTTCCATCCTTCGCCCAGGCTGTGGCACTCGTCACGCAGAAAGCTTTATATGTTAGATTCTCAAATTATTCCTTAATACAAGTATTGTGATATGGTTTAGTTCAAGTCATGATGCGGTAAATCAGCAATTTAAATTAGATTAAGAATTCAGGTGCGAATGTAATCCCTTCTTCCTGTTTATCTTCACAGAATCATTCATTTTATAGAATTTGTATTCTTCATGGATTCATTGTGATTCTCTCCGTTGCTTCTCTTCTTTCTACATATTCCATTTACGATTCAATATGATCCTTGCCGTTGCTTATCTTCTAACCACATATTTTGTTGTTCATTTTCGTTCATCATTACCTCAGACATTTCTTCCTTGCCTTTTACTGTAGCTGTTTGGATTCATTCATCATCATATTTAATTTCTTATGACGTCATAGATACCCAAAAAATGTCTTTTCCAGCTTCTAACCAGAGATCACTCTACTGCAGTTTCGTTTGTAATTTGATATGATTCTCGCTGTCTTTTGCTCCATGCCTTTTGCTTTAGATGTGGCGATTCTCGCTTTTGCTTACTTTCTGACAGCACATTTATTTGTGCTTCATTTTCGTTAAAGATTACCTCATAAATCTTATTCAATGCCCTTTACTTTAGCTTTTTGGATTGGTCTGGTCACATTTGATGGTCCAGGCTGTTGGACAAAACAAATTTCTCGTTATTCAAACGCTGTATCATTTTCAACCATTGTGAATTTGTGTTTTTTGGGTCGTATTTTAGGCGTATTTTCTTTTTATAGAAATGAATTACTTTTAATATATTCGGAGCTAAAGTTGCAACAGCACCATCAATTGAAAACATACAATTCCTTCATGTTACATTTATTTTAGTCTTAATTTAAAGGGAAAGTGCCAAAATAGTAACTGCAGTTTATATCTAACGAATATTAAAAAAAATGGTTATTGTTATTTATTGCTTTGAGTCGTTAACTTCAAGTTTAACTCCTAAGTCGGTTAACTTCAAGGACCCACCTACAGCTGGTGGCAAAGTCACCAAGGCCACTGAGAAGACTGGAAAGAAGAAGTGAAGCGCCATTCCCTGCTGGCACGTTCGCGTAAATCCCTGTGGCGTGTAGCCGTGTGCATACGGCTATTATTACACTGTTGTCATAGAAAGAAAGGAGTTTTGCAGAAAAGCTGTGTTGCAGCTAAATTTTATTTATAGCCGCTAGCGAATGTTTTATATTCTATACTTTCAGCTGTGATTTTTTGTCAAACGCTGGTGGCCAGATTCTATCGAGTATAACTGAAGTTAATATATTGCAATCTGCCTTATATTGTTACTTTATTTGTTTTTGAAAATGTAGTCTCTGCTCAGGGCTAATTCTGAATGTTCAGAAAACGGCAACGTAGAGAGACTTTAAAACATTTCTAACCAATTGACCTACCATTCCGCAGAGCGGTTAAATAGATTAACGTCTTTTGTTTAACTTTAAAACCATGTAGGTCAAAATAGACATTTCGCTGCTACAGCCGTTCGGGCCATGTCGCATCCAAAGATCCTTAATAGCTACCGAAGATCAACGACTCGCATTTTTTTCGCATAACTTGTGAAAATGCCGAAGTGAAAATGAATCTCTATGATTGGTTCTTTTCTTTTCAACTAAGATAGGTAGCGGTATCGATAATCAATTTAAAATTTCGCTCTGTGACATTCTCATGACGATTTTTTTATGCCATCTCTCCAAATTGAACAAGCACTTAACTTAATTTATGGGTAGCGTTAATGTCAAAGCTGGAAATACCTGCAGAATTCATGCAGGTAACAGACTGCGAGGTAGCAGAACAAAGAACGACGAATTTCACAGGTTTTTTGGCACTTTTTTCATAGGTTTTGAAAATTCATAGTGGCAATCCTGTATATTGGCTTATTTTCTAGAGGGACACTAAAAGTGTCCATTTTGGGCTTATTTGGACACTTTTGTCCCTATAAGTTTTAGCAACCCTGTTCATAAGGGATTGAAAGATGGAAGATTATGAAACTGTTTGAAGAGAATGTCACGGGGGGAGGGGGTAGTTTTCGCTGAGGGGAGGGAATTTTTCATGAAGGGGAAGCCTGATTTACTAGCATTATTTGAAAATAGTAAGAAATCAAATAAAAAATAAGTTTTTTTCAACTGAAAGTAAGGAGCAACATTAAAACTCAAAACAAATAGAAATATTCCGTAAATAAAGGGGTTGCCCCCTCCTCAATACCTGGCTCTCTACGCTAAATTTTGACGATTTGTCCTAATTTATTGAGAACAACTCCTGAAACACAAGGGCCGTTTAAATATAACAAGAAGCTTTTCTAAAAGTACTAAAAACCTTTAGCGTGAAGACCAAGGTATTGAGGAAGGGGAGCAAACCCTTCATATACGGAATAGTTTATGTTCGTTTTGATGTTGCTCCTCACTTTCAGTTAAGAAAATCGTTGTTTTTTTATTTAATCAAAAGTATGAATCACATAAAATTCCGTGCAGTCATATCAATACAAGACTATAAAAAAGCAAAAAAAAATCATTGACATTCGCATATTCATCAAAGGTTCCTTGTAGCTACAAATGTAATGAATATGACATTAAGTGCTTGCTGTAGAAGTGAATATTAACTTACAGGCTATAATGCTTTCACCTGTCAATTAAGAATTAAAACCCTTCCGCCTCCCACCGTGATACGTTTCATATTAAGGTGTGCCATACATCTTTGAGATATCTATGACATCGTAAAATGTCGCTTTTTTGTCCATTTCAATTGTGCTCAAAAGTGGCATTGTAAAATTAATTAACTTTCTGCAGAAATGAAAAAAAAAATACCCAAGGTTATGCCCTTTTGTGTAATTTGATAAAAATAAATGCATACAAAATATAGAGTCGGTGAACTCAAACTCAAATAAGTAATCTTGCTTTTAGTTATATTACTAATAACATAGGTACCTGAAGACATAATCGCAGCTGCGTCTATTGAAGGGTGCAGCGGAGGTAATATATGTTCACCTTGGATATTGAAAAAAAAAACCTTTGATCGTATATTTACATTGAAATTTACCCTTTTTATCCATTTTCATTGAAAGAAAGGAACAGCCACACATTTACTCTCCCCTCGATTGGAGTGCGTCTATATTTGGCATTTTCAGGAAAACTCAACAAATCAATGCACAATTTGATGTTGGTGTGTGTGTTGTTAATAGTAATAGTAGTAGTTTGTGTGCAGCATTTTACAACATCGTAGTTACCATTTTTTTAACCGCTTAGTTAAAAAAAAGAACTGTTTGAATATATCTTTTTTCCAGGAAAGTTGAAATGACACTGGATTGTTAAGGGGGTTATGAGGGAAAATGAAGCACTCGTCTTACTTTGGGTAATTTATATTCATTTTTATTCTGAATTTAATTTTGTTTATTATAGCCACTGTTCGTTTTGTTTTTTTTCATCTGTAATAATTTCTGTTCATTTAAAGTCGAGATCTCCTATGGGCCAATATCTGAAGGTTCAAAGCCTTAATGTAGTATTATCCTTTACTTTTCACTGAATAGGCTTGTTTCCAATTTGATTTTTAATAAGGAGCGGCAATAAAATTTATACGAGTGCCACAGGAATAAAAAATTTAAGAGTCATGAGTCACTCATCTTAAAATTCGTTGCATCATTTTAATTTTCTATTTTTACATTTTTAACGTATTTAGAAGCTGAGTAGTGAGTACATAGTGAAAAACGTCACGCCATTGGGGTAACTACCGTCGCCAAACTGACTATTCGAAAAACTAAAATACAAGTAGGGTAAGAGGTTCCATTTTGCGTCCTTTATGTTCCATCCTGTGTATTTGTCCCACTTTACGTTCCCTGGCACCTTTCCACTAGACTGATTATTGCTAGTGTTGTCAATTGAATATGGAATTATACAAAACCTACCAGACAAGTTTTTTTGACATAATTTACGTGGACTAGATTTCTATTTCATGATATACATGTTTTTTTTTAGGGTAAATCCGTGTCAGAAAAACCGGTGCGTCTGCTGTACCAGACAGGTTTCTAATGGGTGTAATCTGGTTTGGTGGGTATAATCTGGTTTTGTGGGTACAGTCTGGTTTGGTGGGTATAGTCTGGTTTAGTGGATATAGTCTGGTTTAGTTTTTCAAAGAGAGTGAGTATTTGACATTTTTGCAAAAAGGGATTCGTAAATTGGACACTATGAACGATATTAATTAATGTTTTGAATAATAGGAGTGTGAATGATTCTAATTAGTGATTGGATTGTATGACATTGGAGAAAAAAAGAAGGATTAAACTGATTAACAGTTAAGGTAACCCTGACGGGGTTGTTAACTCAGGTAATTTGTTATAAATTTGAAACAACATCAGTCTATGAAAACGGCTAACGACGATAGAATGAAATTGTGAGTTGACCTAGCATTACCTCTCTGATGTGTTAATTTTAGAGGGACAATCAAAAATGCTCAGAATCGAAAATAAATGGGATTTGCCTCAAGGGCAAGGCTCAGAGGCCATTCGTTCCCCAATTTCTGAGGGCTGGGGAGGGGGGAGGGTCAATTTTTGAGGGGAAAACCAAAAATGCTCAGAATCGAAAATAAATAGGATCTGCCTCAAGGGCAAGGCTCAGAGACCCCTCCGTCCTCCATTTCTGAGGGCAGGGGGAGGGGGAGTCTCTTGTTTAGGGACCCAATCCCGTAAGCAGCAGCAACAAATACCGATATTGGAACCCAGAGGAGGGTTCAGAAGCCCCTCCTTCCTCCAAATCTTTTTGCCGGGAAGAGGGAACTGCTATAGATTACGGACCACCACAAAAACTAACAATAATAAAAAAAAGCGATCTACCACAAGGGGAAGGCTCAGAGACCCTACATCCCCAATTGTCTGAGGGCAGGGGAGGGGGGAGGTCAATTTTGGAGGGTAAACCAAAAATACTCAGAATCGAAAATAAACGAGATGTGCCTCAAGGGGAAGGCTCAGAGACCCTTCGTTCCCACATTTCTGAGGGCAGGGGAGGGTGGGGAGGGTCAATTTTGGAGGGAAAACCAAAAATACTCAGAATCGGAAATAAACGAGATCAGTCTCATGGGCAAGGCTCAGAGGTCCTTCGTTCCTCCATTTCTGAGGGGCAGGAGAGGGAGGGGGTCAATTTTGGAGGGAAAAACCAAAAATATTCAGAATCGAAAATAAACGGGATCTACCTCAATGGGAAGGCCTGGGCTGATGTTTGCAAGGCGAAGAATTTGTCTTTGTTGGTTTGAATGTCTAAATTGACTGTCTTTCTCTGTTTACATGTCAGATTTTTTTTGTTTGCATGTCCGGGTTGGTGTTTGCAAGTCCAAGTTGGGTTTTCAGACCTACGTTTTTTTTTAGATTTTCGTGCGTGTTTGGTTCCCGGGGGTTTATTATTTGAGAAGTTAACTTTAGTATTTCGTGATTTGACGTGCCTGAAATCATGAATTAGAATAGTTAATTAGCTGTTTGGGTTTTCAGATCTAGTTTTTTAGATTTTCGTGGGTGTTAGGTTCCTAGGATTTATTATTTGAGAAGTTAACTTTAGTATTTCATAGTTTGACTTGCCTGAAATCTTGAATTAGAATATTTAATTGGCTGTTTGGGGATTTTCAGACCTAGGTTTTTTAGATTTTCGTGTGTGTTTGACTCCTGGGGTTTATTATTTGAGAAGTTAACTTTAGTATTTTTTGGTTTTACGTGACTGAAATCATGAATTAGAATAGTTAATTAGCTGTTTGGGTTTTCAGAACTAGTTTTGTAGATTTTCGTGGGTGTTAGGTTCCTGGGATTTATTATTTGAGAAGTTAACTTTAGTATTTCGTATTTGACGTGCCTCAAATCATGAATTAGGATATTTAATTGGCTGTTTGGGGATTTTCAGACCTAGGTTTCTTAGGTTTTCGTGTGTGTTTGACTCCTGGGGTTTATTATTTGAGAAGTTAACTTTAGTATTTTGTGGTTTTACGTGCCTGAAATCATAAATTAGAATATTTAATTAGCTGTTTAGGGTCTTCAGACCAAGGTTTTTTAGATTTTCGTGGATGTTTGACTCCTGGGGTTTATTATTTGAGAAGTTAACTTTAGTATTTTGCGGTTTTACGTGCCTGAAATCATGAATTAGAATAGTTAATTACCTGTTTAGGGTTTTCAGACCTAGGTTTTTTAGATTTTCGTTGGTGTTTGTTTCCTGGAGTTTATTATTTGAGAAAGTTAACTTTAGTATTTCATGGTTTGACGTTCCTGAAATCATGAATTAGAATAGTTAATTAGCTGTTTGGGTTTTCAGACCTAGTTTTTTAGATTTTCGTGGGTGTTAGGTTCCTGGGGTTTATTATTTGAGAAGTTAACTTTAGTATTTAGTGATTTGACGTGCCTGAAATCATGGATTAGAATAGTTAATTAGCTGTTTGGGTTTTTAGACATAGTTTTTTAGATTTTCATGGGTGTTAGGTTCCTGGGATTTATTATTTGAGAAGTTAACTTTAGTATTTCATGGTTTGACTTGCCTGAAATCATGAATTAGAATATTTAATTGACTGTTTGGGGATTTTCAGACCTAGGTTTTTTAGGTTTTCGTGGGTGTTTGTTTCCTGGAGTTTATTATTTGAGAAGTTAACTTTAGTATTTTGTGGTTTTACGTGCCTGAAATAATGAATTAGAATAGTTAATTATCTGTTTGGGTTTTAAGACCTAGTTTTTTAGATTTTCATGGGTGTTAGGTTCCTGTGATTTATTATTTGAGAAGTTAACTTTAGTATTTCATGGTTTGACTTGCCTGAAATCATGAATTAGAATATTTCATTGGCTGTTTGGGGATTTTCAGACCTAGGTTTCTTAGGTTTTCGTGGGTGTTTGTTTCATGGACTTTATTATTTGAGAAGTTAACTTTAGTATTTGGTGGTTTTACGTGCCTGAAATCATGAATTAGAATAGTTAATTAGCTGTTTGGGCTTTCAGACCTAGTTTTTTAGATTTTCGTGGGTGTTAGGTTCCTGAGATTTATTATTTGAGAAGTTAACTTTAGTATTTCATGGTTTGACATGGCTGAAATCATGAATTAGAATATTTAATTGGCTGTTTGGGGATTTTCAGACCTAGGTTTTTTAGGTTTTCGTGTATTTTTGACTCCTGGGATTTATTACTTGAGAAGTTAACTTTAGTATTTTGTGCTTTTACGTGTCTGAAATCATGAATTAGAAAAGTTAATTAGCTGTTTAGGGTTTTTCAGACCTAGGTTTTTTAGATTTTCGTGGGTGTTTGTTTCCTGGGGTTTATTATTTGAGAAGTTAGCTTTAGTATTTCGGGGTTTGACGTGCCTGAAATCATGAATTAGAATAGTTAATTAACTGTTTGGGTTTTCAGACCTACGTTTTTTAGATTTTCGTGGGCGTATCTGATGAAATAATTTAGGTCGTTTGATCAATTTAATTTATTTTTTAATGCACTAGTTTTTCAGTAAGGACATTCGATATCCTAAAAGTGTTTAATTCAAACTTTTACCTTGACCATCGATGTTGATAGCAGAATTTCAAAAGGATCATTTATGAATGCTGGCGTATCTGATGAAATAATTTAGATCGTATGATCAATTTAATTTATTTTTTAATGCAGTGATTTTACCTCTTGGATATACAGTACAGATACTTCATTCAAGAAATTATGAAAAAATCGCAAGTAAGTAACAAACTCTTTATTGTTTTCACCTCTTGGATATACAATGCGGATATTTCATTCAATAAATTATGAAAAATTGTAAGCAAGTAACAAACTCTTTCCTGAAGTCACATCTTGGATACACAATGCAGAAACTTCATTTAAGAAACTATGAAAAAATTTTAATAAGTAAGTAACAAATTCTTTCTTGAAGTCACCTCTTGGATACACAATGCAGAAATTTCATTAAAGAAATTATGAAAAAATTGTAAAAAAGTTGCAAATTCTTTCTTGAATTCACCTGCTGGATAAACAAAAAGACATTTCGTTCAAGATATTATGACAAATTTCTAAGTAAGTAACAAACTCTTTCTTGAAGTTACCTCTTGGATACACAATGCAGAAATTTCATTTAAGAAATTATGAAAAAATTGTAAGCAAGTAACAAACTCTTTCCTGAAGTCACCTCTTGGATGCACAATGCAGAAACTTCATTTAAGAAACTATGAAAAAAATTGTAAGTAAGTAAGTAACAAATTCTTTCTTGAAGTCACTTCTTGGATACACAATACAGAAATTTCATTAAAGAAACTATGAAAAAATTGTAAGTAAGTAGCAAATTCTTTCTTGAATTCACCTGCTGGATAAAGAAAAAGACATTTCGTTCAAGAAATTATGACAAAATTCTAAGTAAGTAACAAACTCTTTATTGTTTTCACGACTTAGATACACGATGTGCAAATTTAATTCAAGAAATTATTAAAAAATACTCAGTAAGTAACAATATCTTTCTTGAAGTCAACTCTTGGATACACAATACGGAAATTTCATTCAATAAATTATTAAAATATTTTAAAGTAAGTAACAAACTCTTTAGTGTTTTCACCTCTTGGGTATACAGTAAAAATATTTCGTTCAATAAATTAGGAAAAAATCGCAGTAAGTAACAAACTCTTTATTGTTTTCACCTCTTGGATATACAATGCGGATATTTCATTCAATAAATTATGAAAAAATTGTAAGCAAGTAACAAACTCTTTCCTAAAGTCACCTCTTGGATACACAATGCAGAAACTTCATTTAAGAAACTATGAAAAAATTGTAAGTAAGTAAGTAACAAATTCTTTCTTGAAGTCTCCTCTTGGATACACAATACAGAAATTTCATAAAAGAAATTATGAAAAAATTGTAAGTAAGTAGCAAATTCTTTCTTGAATTTACCTGCTGGATAAACAAAAAGATATTTCGTTCAAGAAATTATGACAAAATCCTATGTAAGTAACAAATTCTTTATTGTTTACACGACTTAGATACACGATGTAGAAATGTAATTCAAGAAATTATGAAAAAATTCTCAGTAAGTAACAATTTCTTTCTTGAAGTCAAATCTTGAATGCACAATACGGAAATTTCATTCAAGAAACTATGAAAATATTTGTAAGTAAATAAGAAACTCTTTATTGATTTCACCCCTTGGATATACAAAACAGATACTTCATTCAATAAATTACCAAAAAATCGCAAGTAAGTAACAAACTCTTTATTGTTTTCACCTCTTGGATATACAATACGGAAATTTCATTCAATAAATTATGAAAATTTGTAAGCATGTGACAAACTCTTTGAAGTCACCTCTTGGATACACAATACAGAAATTTCATAAAAGAAATTATGAAAAAAATTGTAAGTAAGTAGCAAATTCTTTCTTGAATTCACCTGCTGGATAAACAAAAATAAATTTCGTTCAAGAAATTATGACAAAATTCTAAGTAAGTAACAAACTCTTTATTGTTTTCACGACTTAGATACACGATGTAGAAATGTAATTCAAGAAAATATGAAAAAATTCTCAGTAAGTAACAATTTCTTTCTTGAAGTCAACTCTTGGATACACAATACGGAAATTTCATTCAAGAAATTATGAAAATATTTGTAAGTAAGTAACAAACTCTTTATTGATTTCACCTCTTAGATAAGATATTTATTTCAAAAAGATCACTATCACAAGCCCACAAAGGGCCGAATTCGGACTTCGGAGTCGACAATATAAATGATTGCACTAAAAATGGCAAAAATGAAACAACAACAACGAAAAATAAAAATCATAATGAACAATCATTTAACAGTCAATAATTAAAACTGTAAAAAGTCAATTAAAAAGTTAAAAAGATAAAAACTGATCAAACTAAACTTACACAAATACGAATCGGAAAAAGAATTATAACGGACATAAAAAAAGGAAGAGGGGGGCGGTAATAAGCGAACAGACAAAGCAAAAAAAAAGAGCGAGACATAAATGCAGATGAATTAAAAGGGACAATAAAAAAGTGTCAATAATCCAACTACAGTAAATCAATAAAAGAGTTAAAAAATAAAAACTGGTCAAAAAGGGGGGGAGACAAAAAAAAAAAAAAAAAGTAAAAAAAAGAAACTATTAGGACATTTTATAAATTTATCCTTTAATAAAGGGGACAAAAGTTATTTCATATCTCGAAGTAACGCAGCGAATGGGGGACAAAACAGGGATGGGCTCAGAAACAGCTCGAGGCGGCCGTAATCTGGATGGGGAGTGATGTTTGGGGAAAATACTTGCCGTCCGAGGGTTCGTTATGGCATTTTTTGTAAAACGGAGGCACAAATTATTTCTTCGTCTCTCGAGGGTCTCTAGGTTTGAAATATTTAACAAATGCAAATACGGTATCTTGCCCTCTTTAAAAATAATTCTTAGAGCTCTCTTTTGGACATTTTCAATTTTTCGTGTTGCTTTATTAGAGAGGCCAGGGTGCCACACAGGACAAGCGTACTCTAATATGGGACGCACAAAAGAAATGTATACTTGCAGTAAATGTGATTAGGGGCAACTAAATTTATTTAAAAGTTAAAGGGGGGGAATCGAGGAGTTTGCTTGTCGTAGGATATTATTTATATGGGCATCCCATTTCAAATAAGAATAAATTGTAATACCAAGGAGTTTAAGAGATGTGACAGAGGTTTCAGGAGGTATAGGAGCAAGAAAAAGGGGAGGGGATTTAAGGAAACTTACTGAGACTATTGCGGATTTAGAAGGGTTAACAGTCATGTCAAGGGAAGAGGCCTCACAGGCAATATCTTGGAGTTTGCCCATTGGGTTGCTAAAGATGTTTTTATGACACATCTCTTGGATATACAGTACAGATACTTAATTCAATAAATTATGAAAAAATCGCCAGTAAGTAACAAACTCTTTATTGTTTTCACCTCTTGGATATACAATACGGAAATTTCATTCAATAAATTATGAAAATTTGTAAGCAAGTAACAAACTCTTTCCTGAAGTCACCTCTTGAATACACAATGCAGAAACTTCATTTAAGAAAGTATGAAAAAATTGTAAGTAAGTAAGTAAGTAACAAATTCTTTCTTTAATTCGCCTCTTGGATAAACAAAAAAAGTCATTTCATTCAAGAAACTATGACAAAATTCTAAATAAGTAACAAACACTTTCTTGAATTCGTCATTGGGTTGCATAATACAGAAATTTAATTCAGGAAACTATGAAAAACATTGCAAACAAACTCTTTCTCGAACTCGCAACCTGGACAGACAATACAGCAATTTCACTCAAGAAATTATTAAAAAAATTGTAAGTAAGTAGCAAACTGTTTCGTGAATTCTCCTCCTGGATGCACAATACAGATATTTCATTCAAGAAATTATAAAAAAAATTGTAAGTAAGTACTTACTTACTTTGTTACTTACTTAGAATTTTGTCATAATTTCTTGAACGAAATGTCTTTTTGTTTATCCAGCAGGTGAATTCAAGAAAGAATTTGCTACTTACTTACAATTTTTTCATAGTTTCTTTAATGAAATTTCTGTATTGTGTATCCAAGAAGTGACTTCAAGAAAGAATTTGTTACTTACTTACTTACAATTTTTTCATAGTTTGTTAAAGGAAGTTTCTGCATTTTGTATCCAGGAGGTGACTTCATGAAAGAGTTTGTTACTTACTTACAATTTTTTCATAATTTATTAAATGAAATTTCTGCATTGTGTATCAAAGAGGTAACTTCAAGAAAGAGTTTGTTACTTACTTAGAATTTTGTCATAATTTCTTGAACGAAATGTCTTTTTGTTTATCCAACAGGTGAGTTCATGAAAGAATTTGCTACTTACTTACAATTTTTTCATAATTTCTTTAATGAAATTTCTGCATTGTGTATCCAAGAGGTGACTTCAAGAAAGAATTTGTTACTTACTTATTTAAAATTTTTTCATAGTTTCTTAAATGAAGTTTCTGCATTGTGTATCCAAGAGGTGACTTCAGGAAAGAGTTTGTTACTTGCTTACATATTTTTCATAATTTATTGAATGAAATATCCGCATTGTATATCCAAGAGGTGAAAACAATAAAGAGTTTGTTACTTACTTGCAATTTTTTCATAATTTCTTGAATGAAGTATCTGTACTGTATATCCAAGAGGTGAAATCACTGCATTACAAAATAAATTAAATTGATCATACGATCTAAATTATTTCATCAGATACGCCAGCATTCATAAATGATCCTGTTGAAATTCTGCTAACAACATCGATGTTCAAGGTAAAAGTTTGAATTAAACACTTTTAGGATATCGAATGTCCTTACTGAAAAACTAGTGCATTAAAAAATAAATTAAATTGATCATACGACCTAAATTATTTCATCAGATACGCCCACGAAAATCTATAAAACGTAGGTCTGAAAACCCAAACAGTTAATTAACTATTCTAATTCATGATTTCAGGCACGTCAAACCCCGAAATACTAAAGTTAAATTGTCAAATAATAAACCCCAGGAAACAAACACCCACGAAAATCTAAAAAACCTAGGTCTGAAAAACCCTAAACATTAATTAACTATTCTAATTCATGATTTCAGACACGTAAAACCACAAAATACTAAAGTTAACTTCTCAAATAATAAATCCCAGGAGTCAAACATACACGAAAACCTAAAAAACCTAGGTCTGAAAATCCCCAAACAGCCAATTAAATATTCTAATTCATGATATCAGCCATGTCAAACCATGAAATACTAAAGTTAACTCCTCAAATAATAAATCTCAGGAACCTAACACCCACGAAAATCTAAAAAACTAGGTCTTAAAACCCAAACATCTAATTAACTATTCTAATTCATGATTTCAGGCAAGTAAAAATAAAAAATACTAAAGTTAACTTCTCAAATAATAAACTCCAGGAAACAAACACCCACGAAAACCTAAAAAACCTAGGTCTGAAAATCCCCAAACAGCCAATTAAATATTCTAATTCATGATTTCAGGCAAGTCAAACCATGAAATACTAAAGTTAACTTCTCAAATAATATATCCCAGGAACCTAACTCCCAAGAAAATCTAAAAAACTAGGTCTGAAAACACAAACAGCTAATTAACTACTTTAGTTTATTATTTCGGGCACGTAAAACCACAAAATACTAAAGTTAACTTCTCAAATAATAAACTCCAGGAAACAAACACCCACGAAAACCTAAAAAACCTAGGTCTGAAAATCCCCAAACAGTCAATTAAATATTCTAATTCATGATTTCAGGCAAGTCAAACCATGAAATACTAAATTTAACTTCTCAAATAATAAATCCCTGGAACCTAACACTCATAAAAATCTAAAAAACTTTATCTGAAAACCCAAAAAGCTAATTAACTATTCTAATTCATGATTTCAGGCACGTCAAAACACGAAGTACTAAAGTTAACTTCTCAAATAATAAACCCCAGGAACCTAACACCCACGAAAATCTAACAGACTAGGTCTGAAAACCCAAACAGCTAATTAACTATTCTTATTCATGATTTCAGGTACGTCAAACCATGAAATACTAAAGTTAACTTTCTCAAATAATAAACTCCAGGAAACAAACACCAACGGAAATCTAAAAAACCTAGGTCTGAAAACCCTAAACAGGTAATTAACTATTCTAATTCATGATTTCAGGCACGTTAAACCACAAAATACTAAAGTTAACTTCTCAAATAATAAACCCCAGGAGTCAAACACACACGAAACCCTAAAAAACCTAGGTCTGAAAATCCCCAAACAGCCAATTAAAAATTCTATCTAATTCATGATTTCAGGCACGTCAAATACGAAATACTAAAGTTAACTTCTAAAAAAATGAATCCCGGAAACCTAATTCCAACGAAAATATAAAAAACTAGTTCTGAAAACCCAAACAGATAATTAACTATTCTAATTCATGATTTAAGTCACGTAAAAACACAAAATACAAAAGTTAACTTCTCAATTAATAAACCCCAGGAGTCAAACACACACGAAAATCTAAAAAAAAACAACCTAGGTCTGAAAATTCCCAAACAGCCAATTAAATATTCTAATTCATGATTTCAGGCACGTCAAACTATGAAATACTAAAGTTAACTTCTCAAATAATAAATCCCAGGAACCTAACACACACGAAAATATAAAAAACTAGATCTTAAAACCCAAACAGCTAATTAACTATTCTAATTCATGATTTCAGGCACGTCAAATCACGAAATACTAAAGCTAACTTCTCAAATAATAAACCCCCGGGAATAACACACGCACGAAAGTTTAAAGAAAACTGTAGGTATGAAAACCCAACTTTGACTTGCAAACACAAACCTGGACATGCACACAAAAAAAATCTAACTCGTAAGAAGATAAAGAAAGGTACTTTAGACATTCAAACCAACAAAGACAAATTCTTCGACTTGCAAACATCAGCCCAGGCCTTCCCCTTGAGGTAGATCCCGTTTATTTTCGATTCTGAATATTTTTGGTTTTTCCCTCCAAAATTGACCCCCTCCCTCTCCTGCCCCTCAGAAATGGAGGAACGAAGGACCTCTGAGCCTTGCCCATGCGACTGATCTCGTTTATTTTCGATTCTGAGTATTTTTGGTTTTCCCTCCAAAATTGACCCTCCCCCCCCTCCACTGCTCTCAGAAATGTGGGAACGAAGAGCCTCTGAGCCTTCCCCTTGAGGCACATCTCGTTTATTTTCGATTCTGAGTATTTTTGGTTTTCCCTCCAAAATTGACCTCCCCCCGCCCCTGCCCTCAGAAATGGGGGAACGAAGGGTCTCTGAGCCTTCCCCTTGAGGCAGATCCCGTTTATTTTCGATTCTGAGTATTTTTGGTTTTCCCTCCAAAATTGACTCCCCCTCCCCCGTGCCCTCAGAAATGGAGGAAGAAGGGGCCTCTGAGCCTTCCCCTTGAGGCAGATCCCTTTTATTTTCGATTCTGAGTATTTTTGGTTTTCCCTCCAAAATTGACTCCCCCTCTCCCCTGCCCTCAGAAATTGAGGAAGGAGGGGCCTCAGAGCCTTGCCCTTGAGGCAGATCCCATTTATTTTCGATTCTGAGCATTTTTGGTTTTCCCTCCAAAATTGACCCTCCCCCCGCCCCTGCCCTCAGAAATTGGGGAACTAAGGGCCTCTGAGCCTTGCCCTTGAGGCAGATCCCATTTATTTTCGATTCTGAGCATTTTTGGTTTTCCCTCCAAAATTGACACATCGGAGAGGTAAAGCTAGGTCAACTCACAATGTCATTCTATCGTCATTAGTTATTTTATTATACCGATGTTGTTTCAAATTTATAAAAGATTCACTGATTTAAAAACCCCATTAAGGTTAACTTAAATGTTAATCAGTTTAATCCTTTTTTTTTTCTCCACCGGCTTACAATACAATAAATAATTAAGATAATTTATACTCCTATTATTCAAAACATTAATCAATAGCGTTCAAAGTGTCCAATTTGCGAATCCCTTTTTGCAAAAATGTCAAATACTCACTCTCTTTGAAAAACTAAACCAGACTATATCCACTAAACCAGACTATACCCACCAAACCAGACTGTACCCACCAAACCAGATTATACCCACCAAACCAGATTATACCCACCAAACCAGATTGTACCCACCAAACCAGACTATACCCATTAGAAACCTGTCTGGTACAGCAGACGCACCGGTTTTTCTGACACGGATTTACCCTAAAAAAAAACATGTATATCATGAAATAGAAATCTAGTCCACGTAAATTATGTCAAAAAAACTTGTCTGGTAGGTTTTGTATAATTCCATATTCAATTGACAACACTAGCAATAATCAGTCTAGTGGAAAGGTGCCAGGGAACGTAAAGTGGGACAAATACACAGGATGGAACATAAAGGACGCAAAATGGAACCTCTTACCCTACTAATACATACTTTTAGCAATTAAAAGGCATAAAATGGAAGAAAATCAACTATTGGCTAGCAATCAAACAAATTAAAAATGTTGTTATGTAACGTCTTAAAATTTCAATAAAATGTGAATATGCAGAAATCAACTATCCCAATAGCCATCCCAATGCAATGGCGTGAAGTATCTTTTCATTGAGAGGATGGACTATCTTGTAAATTACCCAATCTTTGAGAATGCCTAGTGAAAAGGCTATATAACTGAAGCAATATTTAACCTATTCCTTTCTATTCTCCTTCAAAATTACGTGGGTAAGAATCTGCTAAGACAACTGATCTCCCTGGTCAGGAAGGAAATTGAAATATTTTTTGATTCGAAATGCCAGTGTGGTTGAACCGGAAGAAATATATTATACCAGTCAAACCTTGAATAACAAAGGCTGAATTAACATTCATTTTCTTATTACATTAGAAGTAGAATAGTATTCGCGGTATTTTGCTTCAAGTAGAGAAGTACGTGCTAGTACATAAATTTCACGTAATGTAAGGGCTTGTTGGTAACCACCCAAGCAAACAGCAATAAATATTGGCCACTCCACCTACTGATAGAAATCTAAAATTAATATTTATTTTTGTCAAAGTCTCAGTCAAAGCCTGGCGTCCAATAGCTTTAAAAGGAGAGCGTTGATTAATTTTAGGTTACGTCTCGGTGATTTATCATGAAATATTATTTTTCTGCACGTTCTAAGTCAAGTTGACTTGCAAACGCATTTTTACTTAAGATAAAAACACATCACTATATTGCATAGCATGAATTTTAATACGTTAGAAGGAAAACCCCCATATCACACCTGATTACACCTTATGTTCTGAATCCGAAGCTTATAGTGTTTAATCCGGTTCAGGGATGAGCCAAAAAAGCTCTACTAGAATGCAGAATGTAGTGGTGAGTTAAGATGCAGCACAAATATACGCATTAGAACCATTAAGAGAATAAGATAGAATAAAATAAAACCTGATTAGAATTATTTCGAAAATGCTCTAGTTTTTATAAGTGATTTCCTATGCATTATGCTTGTGGATTAAACAGCATTTTCGTGACGCCTATTTCGAAGCCCAAGCCTGTTATCAAAAGTACCGCCTGTAGATTATTAAAATATTTAAAACTGTAAATTAGAGAGCAAAAGTAACCAATTTAAATAATACTACTACTACTACTAACAACTCACCGCAGCACCAAGCCGCCTGAGGCCAACACAGCTACGCACGATCCTCCTCCATTCCAATCTATTCAAAGCCTCCCTTTTTACACCCGCCCACGAAGTTCCCATTTCCTTTAAATCTTTCTTTATGACGTCCTCCCACCCCAGACGGGGACGACCTGCTTTCCGTATAGCCCTAGATGGTAGGCCAAAAAGAACAACCTTCGGCAATCTGTCATCCTTCGTCCGCACAACGTGCCCTAACCACCTCAACCTTTCTTTCGTTAGAGCCCTGGAGAGCGGTATTGAACCACATTTTTCGTATAGCCTATTGTTTGAAATACGGTCAGTCAGCCGGGTACTCAGAACAATCCTTAAGCAATTTCTCTGGAAAACGTCTAGCAAATCGTCATCCGCTTTTCGGGGCGTCCATGCTTCACAGCCGTATTTGACCACTGTCATCACCGTAGCTTCTAATATTCTAATCTTGGTTTCAGACTTATCTTCCTCTTCTTCCAGACTTTTTTTAACTGTGAAAAAACACCCTGAGCCTTGGGTATTCTATTTTCAAAATCTTCACTGGTCTCACCATCTTTACTAATGATGCTACCTAGGCAAGTGAAATTGCCAACCTGATAAAACTTTTCATTATGCAACGTCACCTTTTCATCTTTAATCATTCCCAGCCTCAGTGACCTAGTCTTCCTAACATTAATTTTCAAACCTATTCTAACACCCTGAACTCGCAAAACCTCTAAAACTTCATTCATTTCGCTCACACTTTTATCTAGGATGCTTAAATCATCAGCATAATCCAAGTCCAGGAGACTTATTCCTCCCCATTTGATTCCGTGGTCTCCCATTGCCTTTCCTGTGCTCTTTAAAACAAAGTCCATCAAAATAATCCATATAAAGGGGGATAGAACACAGCCCTGTTTAACTCCTGATTTAATAAAAAACCAGCTTCTAACCTCATTTCCTACCTTAACCGCAGCAGTGTTATTCCCGTACATAGCACTAATCACTTTAATATATTTGTCTGCTATACCATACAAGGATAAAACCTTTACTAAAGCTCTTCAATCATCAGAATCGAACGTTTGCTTGTAATTTATAAAACTGAGGACAAAATGTGTTTGAAAACTCAGGCACTTCTCAATTATTAGCCTAAGAGTGAAAACTTGATCGACACATCCTCTAACTTTTCTAAAGCCGCACTGCTCTTCTCTTAAAACATTGTCTACAGCATCTCTCAGTCTAAGAAGTATCATATTACTAAGTAATTTAATACCTGCAGGGAACAAACTAATGCCTCGACACTTATCAAACTGCCTTTTATCACCTTTCTTATGTAGTGGCTTAATTAAGGTTTTCCTGAAATCGTTAGGTACTTCCCCTTTTTCAAAAATCATATTCATAATCTTCAATAACTTATTTCTGACCTCAGAGCCACTATATGTAAGAAATTCACTTACCACCTAATCAGAACCTCGAGACTTACTATTTTTTAACCCTTTTAATAGTGCTTCTAATTCCTTCCCACACAACAGATTTTCATTCAAATCCAAGGGATCACATACATTTTCATTTTCCTCTATATTTTTTCCTGCACCTCTATCATGCTTAAGCAAATTCTCAAAATGTTCGGCCCATCTCTCTTTTGTTTTTTCCTTATCGCTAATTGCGACCCCATTCCTATCTTTAACTGGGACAACTCTAGATTGACTGCTCCCTCTCAATTTCTTAACGTGCCAGTACAAAATTTTACTATTATGCCGTCTAGCTGCATCTTCCAGATCCTCGGAAATTTTATCCGTGGCCTCCACTTCACACCTCCTTAGTTCATATTTTAATGCTTTCTCCACTTTCTTTACATTTCTTTTGTTTTCATACGATTTATCACTCAGATAATTCTGAGATTCTGAGAATATATGTCCTTTCTCCTTTTTATTAAACAAAGCTTTTTCACTAATATTCTTAGCTGCAGCTCTAGCTTTCTTCCCTAAGACACATTCGGCAACTTCATAAATTATTTTCCTAAAATTATTCTATTCATCTTCTACATTATCAAATTTTAACTCTCCAATTTAGTACTCAACTGTTTCTGGAAAGTTTCTCTCAAGTTCTCATCCTGGAGTCTACCAACATCATAACATCTCCGGAAGTAGTAACTCTTCCGATATTTAATTTTTAAATTAACCCTTGACGCTACTAGATGGAGATCTTTACTTTTAACATCAATAACAGCGCTCCTATATACCCTCTTATTTTGTATTGATCCTGCCAGTCTTCGGTTTACTATAACATTATCAATAAGGTTTGCTGTCTTACCATCACGTGAATACCGTGCCAACTTATGAGCCATTTTATGACCAAACACCGTATTGGTTATAACTAGATTGTTCTACCTACAAAATTGCAAAAGTCTATAGCCATTACTATTTTTTTTTTTCCTACACCAAATTTACCTAGGCTGGGATACCATCTCTCCCTATTACTCCCAACCTAGGCGTTAAAATCTCCCATTAATAGCATCATATTTCTACCTGGGACCTTGTCTATTTGCTCCTGTAACTGTAAGTAAAATTCATCTGAGTCCCTAGTATCTCCGTCAGTCGGTTCTACTGGGGCGTATACTACTATAACTGATACCGTGAACTTTTTAGTCATTAAATAAGCAATTATTATTCTATTATTAATACCTTCCCAGCCTAAAAAAAACTTAGCAGCTTCCTTATTCATCATGAGCCCTACTCCCTGTCTATGTACCCCATCCTTCCTGCCTGAGTAAAAAAATTCTATATCACCTAATTTCATGCTTCCTACCCCTGGGATATGAGTTTCTGAAACTCCTAATAAGTCCAGTTCGAATTGTCTGAGTTCGTCAGTCAAAATGTCGATACGATAGTCATTTTTTAATGTTTTAACATTCCAAGTTCCAATTTTCATGTTCTTTAAATGATTGAAATTATTTTTGCCTTAGGAAAAGCAATGATCCTGAATACTAGTGCAGGACGGGGATCACATATCTTCTCAGATGTACACCGAAGTGCTTAAGCCGGCTTAAAACCGGACAGTAAAAAGTCTCTGGAACTTTCATGAATGGAGGCTTTGTGCAATCCTTGGCCCATCTTGGTCACAAAATGGTTTTCAACTCTTGCCGATGCTCTTCTAGAACAGTTAAAAGAACTATCCCGACTGTTGGGTTCAAATCCCAATAAACACTCCCCCCTGGGTACGGCCTTCATAGTTCATGATGATGAACTGTAAGTAAGGAACAACTCACTCTAATTGTAATCAAAACTGTAAAAAAGGCATTTTGATAAGAAGATAACATCAAAAGAACCGGGTTTGCATGGTGGTTCTAAACATGTGAAATAAATAAATTTAGAGTTACCCACCTAGAGTAAAGAGCTTGAAAAAACTTGTCCAATTTTTCAAAAAGGAGTAAAACACCCCAAAAAAGGAAGGTGGCCTTAATGAAAATTACGTCGACAAATAATGCGTATTATACAACCCAATTACGGGGAATTCAAAACCCTATCTAGAAAACGTGAATTTTTTTTTTTTTTTGTTATGATCACAAATACGTGTTTATTTGGGTTTGTTTCTTAAGGGATTATCGAATTGAACCGTAGTCCTGGAAATTCGGGAAAAGAATAATTGAAACAAAAATTGAAATTTCCAGTGCCCTTTGCAAGTAACAAAACCACGTCAAAGTCACGTTTTCTACCAATTTGTAGCACAACACAACAATTTTAGCCCAAAGAGGGTCAAGATGCTACCAAATAAAGATTCTCAGACAACCAATCAATTTTTTATTATCAGTAAACTATAAATTGAGCTTTCTGATTTAAGGACCGTAATGCCACACAGTAGCACAGTCTTTGCCAAACATGCACATAGTCAGTGCATAGTTGCACATCAGCAAATATGAAGTAGGGCAAGCGAATCTTTGCTTGATTGGAGCAAGCACTCGAAGCCTCAAAAATTGTGTTTCTATGAACCATTTTGAACAGATTTTTAACTTTAAGTGAAACTTTAGATAAATATACAAGGAGAGGTGGGGAGAAGTTTAAAATTTAGACACTAGTCCTCACGCTGTTTTAAATCGGGGAGAGGTGGCGGGGTTATTCGGCCACCCCCAAATTTTTTGCCTCGCCTAGGTTCTGAAAAATATGTGTTTTTGGTATCGTCAATAAAAAAGCTGAAAAAGCTACAACTCCTTTGTTGTAGCGGGTGCTACAACAAAGTAGCACCCGCTTCTAGAGTTTGAACAATGTATTTGCGAGCCCCAATTGAGGTACAATTGGTAATATAGGTCCTGTAATGGGGTAGGACATTATAAGTACCGCCAGAAAAATTGGCAGGATGTAAACTTTTCTGCGATTTTTTGTTTTTTTTGTTTTTTGTTTTTAACAAGATCTAAATTGGAATATTTATTATTTTCCCACTGTATACATTTTCTTAATCTTTTCTTGTTTCCCGGGGGGAGGGGCAATACACCCTGGCACAGTCCATGTGGGACATTTCCCTGAAAAAGATTTTTTTCGAAGAACCTAAGGTGCAAACCGTGGAAATGATGACACTAGAACACTTCTTTGCTATTTATGGCCCTGCTCTCCTCCTGAGAAATATTTAAGGGTTTTTCCGGAATGATTATAATTTTCGTTTTGAATATTCAAAGTTATTATTTTTTTATTTTTCAAATTATAGTAGCAAGTAAAAGTTAGCATAGTTTCAGAAAAGGAGTAAGTTCCCCTTTTTAGCAGGGGGATCTAACAAAACAAAAATTATACGATGAAATTAAAAGTGCACGTGAACCTTATAGCCACTATCAGAAAACTACAAAATTTATTACTTTACCAGAGAAAAATGGTCGCACGTGAGTGCTTGTTTATTCTCTTCAGGTGGGATCGTATCGAACCAGTAGCTATAGATTAATGAAAGAGGTTTCATTCGATTAAATAATTGATATGTAGTGTACTTTTTAAGCAAAAAAAGACAACACCTCAACAAAGTGCCTAATTTTAAAATTTGGCTAGTAAAACGGTAATTTCGGTCATAAAAGAGTCATTATGTATTTGAGCAAAACTGAGAATCACTGAAGGGTTATGTAGTTCTACAGTCTCAGACGTCAAACTTGTGTACGGTCCACCATTCATCCTTAACATATATTAAATAAAAAAAACAAGTTTTTTAAACTGAAAGTAAGGAGCGACATTAAAACTTAAAACGAACAGAAATTATTCCTTATATGAAAGGGGCTGTCACCTCCTCAACGCCTCGTTCTTTACGCTAAAGTTTGACTCTGTCTCACAACTTTATTTTTTAAAACAATAAAAAACTTTAGCGTAAAGAGCGAGGCGTTGAGGAAGGGACAGCCCCTTTCATATACGGAATAATTTCTGTTCGTCTTAAGTTTTAATGTCGCTCCTTACTTTCAGTTTAAAAAAACTTGTTTTTTCTATTTAATTTCTGATCGTTTTTTAGTTAATGCAGCTTTTATTTTGGCTCGCCGTCATTGAATAAGTAAACAAAATTTGCATAAAATTTTTACTTTTCTGTTGCTAAATGGCTATCTCTAAATTTGCTTCTGACGTAATTTACAAATTAACTTACGTAACGAACTTCTATATTCGTATATTTTTCTTCTGGCAAAAAATACGAAGTTGCAGATTTTTGCAGATATGAGCTTGAAACCTATGTAGGCTAATAGGGTCTTCTGATACGCTGAATCTGACGGTGTGATTTTCATCAAAACTCTTTCACTTGTAAGGGATGATTCCCCCCTCTTTAAAAAATCAGGTAAATTTTCTGAGGCTCGTAGCCTTTGATGAGTAATACTAAACTTAATAAAATTTATATATTTAGAATAAGCATTATAAGCCCATTCTTTTGATACATTTATTGACATCAAAATTCCGTTTTTAAAAATTTCGATTACTATTGAGCCGTATCGCTTGTTTTTTTTATTGTTTTTTTTATTACGTATATGTTATTACGTATATGAGGGGGTTCTGCCCTTAGTCCCCTTGTTCCGTATATGAAAGGGGCTGTCCCCTCCTCAACGCCTCGCTCTTTACGCTAAAGTTTGACTTTCTCACAACTCTATTTTTTTGAACAATAAAAAACTTTAGCGTAAAGAGCGAGGGTTGAGGAAGGGACAGCCCCTCTCACATACGAAATAATTTTTGTTCGTTTTAAGTTTTAATGTTGTTCCTTACTTTCAGTTAAAAATAACTTGTTTTTTTTATTTAATTGAAAGGGGCTGTCCCCTCCTCAACGCCTCGCTCTTTACGCTAAAGTATTTAATTGTTTAAAAAAAAATAGAGTTGTGAGAAAGTCAAACTTTAGCATAAAGAGCGGGGCGTTGAGGAGGGGACAGCCCCTTTCATATACGGAATAATTTCTGCTCTTTTTAAGTTTTAACGTTGTTCCTTACTTTCAGTTAAAAAAACATTTTTTTTAAATTTAATTTTTGAACGTTTTTGAATTAATGTAGGTTTTGATTTTGCCTCACCGTACATGAATAATTAAAACAAAATTTGAATATTAATTTTACTTTTATTTGGTTAAATGGCTTTCTCGAAACATGTTTAATTTTATTTACGAACGTTTTTATTAGTAATAAATATACGTAACTTACGAATTAACTTACGTAACGAACTTCTATATTCATATATTTTTAATACGTATATTCGAGGGTTCGCCCCCTAGTCAATACCTAGTTATTCCGTATATGATAGGGGCTGTCCCCTCCTCAACGCCTCGCTCTTTACGCTAAAGTTTGACTTTCTCACAACTCTATTTTTTTTAAACAATAATAACCTCTAGCGTTAAGAGTGAGGCGTTGAGAAGGGGACAGCCCCTTTCATATACGGAATAATTTCTGTTCGTTTTAAGTTTTAACGTCGTTCCTTACTTTCAGTTAAAAAAACTTTTTTTTTATTTAAATGAAAGGGGCTGTCCCCTCCTCAACGCCTCGCTCTTTACGCTAAAGTTTTTCATTGTTAATAAAAAAATAGAGTTGTGAGAAAGTCAAACCTTAGCGTAAAGAGCGAGACGTCGAGGAGGGGACAGCTCCTTTCATATACGGAAGGATTTCCGTTTGTTTACAGTTTTAATATCGGTCCTTATTGTCAGTTAAAAAAACTTGTTTTTTTTTTATTTAATTTCTGAACGTTTTTGAATTAATACAGATTTTGATTTTTGGTAATTGTACATGAATAATAAAACCAAAATTTTAATATCAATTTTACTTTCTTTTGGTTAAATGGCTTTCTCGAAACATGTTTAATTTTATTTACGAACGTTTTAATTAGTAATAAATATACGTAACTTACGAATTAACTCATGTAACGAACTTCTATATTCATATATTTTTAATACGTATATTAGGGGGTTTGCCCCCTAATCAATACCTTGCTCTTTAAGCTAAAGTTCGAATTTTGTTCCAATTCTTTAAAAATGACCCCTTAATAACAAATGCCGTTAATTAGAATAAATAGCTCTTATGAAAGTATTAAATAATCTTTGGATTAAAGAGCGAGGTATTGACTATGAGGTGAACCTTATCATATACGTAATGTTTTCTGTCGTTTTAAGTTTTGATGTTGCTCCTTACTTTCAGTTGAAAAACTTGTTTTTTTATATATAATTTTTTATCTTTTTTTAAATAATGCAGGTAAATCAGGCATCCCTTTAATTGAATTATCTATCCCCCCCTGAACCCTTTATCCGGAGACCTAATTCCTTCCATAACCGCCGACCCAACCCCCAACTTAACACCAGAAAAAATCCCCCCTGCATACGTCTGTATACTTCCCAATAACCAATACTATATGTTAACAGTGGGTAAAGTTCATAACTTTCAGCCCTCCACCCGGGGACTTTTGGGGATTAAATCATCGTAAAAGATATAGTTATCATATTTTCGACCATGGTGAACAAAATGGCTACCTCCAAATTTTGATCGGGTGTCCAAATTTGGTGTACCCCAATCACTGAAAATTGGTTATCGGTGATCTAATCGAAATATTTGCTTTTAATTTTTTTTTTTTCCTTTTCGATTTAAAACCTCAGTTTTTTCCCAAAAAATTTAGAAAGTATTTTCTTTTTACTCTAGCTGAGCCGGTATAATTATTGGGACACCAGCGACAATTTTGAAAATGGCATTTCTATATTTTCACGGAAAACATTTATTTCACCCTTCACAAATTTTTATAAGCATCGGTCTTATTTCTTCTTTAATAAAAAAAGAGGTACTTGTTAATTATACGGAATGTAGCCAAGTAGTAACGTTAAGTTAATCCTAATGAAATATGTCAAAATATGATGAAAATATAATACTTTAGTTTATGTTTAATAATATAATTATATTATAATATATAATTTAGCCATATATTTGCACATTGGGGGGGGGGGGAGGGGAATAATGTAGCCTAACTAAATCTAACCTTATCCCCCCCCCCTAATGTGCAAATGTATAGCCCAAGTTATACAAGTCCAATGCATTTTGTCACCCGTTATTTGTCTTGGTTGCTGTGGAACTGGTTTTCATAGATCATACATTGTCCTTATTATCCTTAGCAAATTATCCTTAGCATACTTCCATCCCCAGACCTATCTTCAGGGCCTGCGTGGGTTTTGTTAAATTTAAAGGTATAATTTTGGAGCCTTTCAACTATGCTAAACCAAATGGCTATCTCAAACTTTTGATCGAATAATTTCTGGGGGAAATGGGAGGTGTGAGGGGGGCTATTAGCCGTTAGATCTTTTTGCCAACATTTTTTATTTCCGTTCAAATGAGCCCTCTCCTGATGTTCTAGGACCGTTGGTTTGATACGATCGCCACCAGGCAAAATAAAAAACAAACACACATCCGTGATTTTTCTTCGGGCAAATAATACAAAATGCAACACTTTTGAACATAGGGGAAACCTCTGCAGTAGAGTTCTCTGATATGCCGAATTTAAGGGGTTTTTTTAATTAAAATTCTTTGACTTTTAGTGGGTGTTTCCTCCTTCTTTCATGCAAATTTTCGCAGTTTCTTAGCCTTTTATGGGTAAAATTAACCTTAATGAATCTTATATATTTGGGATCAACACAATAAGCCGATGGTACATTGATTGATATCAAAATTCTTTTTCCAGAGTTTTGGTTACTATTTTCGCTCCATTCTTACAGTTCGTTACTACAAACTGCTTGATATCTAAGCACATAAATCCAAAAACTTAAAGAATAGGACTTTAAATGCGCTTATTAGGTGTTTCGATTACAAATAAGAGAATTTGGAGAATTATTGGACCTTCGATTAGATATTAGAAGTAAAGATTAAAACCATAAGACAATTCCTAGAGTCGATACCCACCCCCTTACTTCCCGACAGCTTCAATCATCAAGCTACAATTGATCTAATCTATCTAGTTATACTATCACAAATCCTATTACAAAAAGTACTAAGCCCTATTTTTTTCAATGATTTCTTTTTTCATTTAGAAAATTATATTTAATAAATACCTACCATCTTATTTTTCAATGACTGCATTAATGGGCGCCCATAGGCTGAATCTTAGGGGGGCTTACCTGGTCTAATCGGCACTTCCAGTGCTTTATAATATAAATATCAAAACAAAAGTATAAAAATATAAAGTAGAGTCATTCAGCCAGGGGGGCTGAAGCCCCCCCCCCCGTGTGGGTGACCATAACTCCATTTCTTTTCTATTTGCAGATGTAGAGGATGTATTCGTTTCCACCAGTCACTCCACTTTCAAATGTTTTAACAGAAGACAATCTAATTTAGAACGGATAGATTATAGCAAAACAAAAACATAAATATGAAGACAAAAATTCGACCTGAGCAAATGTGGTGAAATAGGAAGAATAGAACATTGTTGCAATTTTGCGATTAACTCGATTCACCTATTATCTTGATGATAATGCTCGGAGGTCTATATCTGATATAGATACATGGTGGGAAATCGGAAATCTCAAATGTGATATATTTACATAAATGCTAATCTGGAATATAGTAGGAACTGTAGTGAATCACTACTTTGCGTTTTATCAGTAGCTTCTTCTATGATTTATTCGATTGAATCATGAATCTTCGGGCTATATTTTGAAAAATCACTAGATTTAGGTAAAAATTACTAGTTTTAAAACAAAAATCATTATAAATCACTAGCTAGAAGAAAATCACTAGGCAACATAAAAAATCACTAGAAACAGTGATAGATCAATAGGAATGGCAACCCTGTTTGTGCACCATCTATTAAGATGTTGGCCAATAGATTCTTTCACTTGGAGGAATATCCTACCCAAAAACTCAAATAAGCGCTATTGAACCATATTTTTAAAATTTCTATTAGAGGTGCTTCAGATGAATAGAACGAATGTTAAGTTGGTTACAGATTCAATCTCTGACCTTCCTTATTAAGAATACATACATCCATGAATATAGGATGAGGGGTGGGCAGTGTGGGCTATGGGGAGGCAAATTATTTCCTGGTTTACGAAAAAAAAAGTTTATTGACTTATTTCGAAAAGCAAGATAAGATAAGATAAGTTTTATTCTTCATTAAATACACATACAGTATTACATGTTATTAATCCCTCAAAGGCTCATTGGCCTGTACAAAGAGGGAAGAATAAATACACTAGATGTGCTTTATTTCTTGAGTATTGTTCTGTAAAGGTTAAACTTCGATGTGAAGAGTAGAGTTTGAGGGGGCGGTATCATTCCCCAAATTTAAGGTCAAGGCCGTATACAGGGGGGGGGGGCTAGGGGGTTTGGAAAAGTCCGCTCGAAATGTTTGTCGGACTAGTAAAAACGTAACAAAAATGGATATAAACAAATTTTTATGCGTTTTTTGACGGTTTTTTTTTGTAAGAACCCCCGAAAAAAATCCTTGTATTCACCCATAATTTCAACAAGAAGGGGCCTGAAATTCAAAGAAAATTTTGGCTTCCGGTTAAGCCTGACCAAGATGCCATCCCCCTCTCTACGTTCCTGTGAATATAGTACTAAAAAGGAAGAGAAAATAAGCTAAAAATAAGTTTCGTTTCAATTGAAAGTAACCAGCGACGTCAAAGCTTAAAAAAACAGATATTAAAAGTTCAAGTTTGACGTGTCATACTTAATGTTTAAGATTGCTGCTTAATCACAAAGGCAAATAGTGAGTGAAAAAAAAGTTTCTTGTGCAATGCCTAAAGAAAAAAGAGCTTATTGATGTACTTTTGATTTAAACAGTAAAAATTTTCAGTTCGAATGTTTTAAAACGCAATCAGTAAATAAAGCAATGGCTATAACCCTTAACTGCATCTGTCTGGGCTCATAATAGTTTCAGTAGAACGCAACAAAATTTTTGCGTAAGAGTGAGGGATTGAAAAAGGGACAGTCTATCATATGCGGAATAATGTTTTCTAATTTTTAGTTTTAATATCGCTGATTACCTTCATTTGAAAAAACTTGTTTTTTTATGTTTTTAAGGTTGGAGGCCAATTTTAGCCTGATATTTAGTTCGTCCTCGAAGGCTACATGGCTTCACAGTAAGTGATTTTAGAGTAATATACCATTTCTTAAGAATTACACTTCTATAATAAGAACAAAAGTGAGTATGTCAGAGTCCCTCTAGAGAGGGGGTAATATTTGTGTGTTTTAAGATTTTTATTTCGCTCTTTAGTTCTTTGAAAAACAGTCTTGACCGTATAATTTCTGCTTGTATTCCTTTGTTTTATTTTTAAATTTAGGATCGCCTAAACAATAAAAAAAAAATTATCCTACAGAGTGCAATATGTTCAAAAACACTAACCTATAAATCATTTTGCAAAATATTATACTACCGGCTAAAATTGGAAAAGATTCCGACTTATTTCAATGACCCTAACCCCTTAGGTGGAGGGGGGGGGAGGGTGTAATTTGGTCAACACCCAAGGCTGGCAAATTTGCGAAAATATGGGAAAATATTGAAAAAAAGTTTAAGAATCCTTTAAAGTTTGCATGTGCCGAGTTCAATTAAGCTCAGAGATGTTAGATTAAATAAATAAAAAAACAAGTTTTTTCGACCGAAACCACGGAATAACATTAAAACTTAAAAAGAACATAAATTATTACGTATATGAGAGGGGGTTCTTTTCCTCATAATTTCGCTCTTTGTGCTAAAGTTTTTTAGTACTTTTAAAAAAAGTTTCTTATTGTTTTAATTAAAGAACATAGTGTTTCAGGGGTTGTTCTTAAAGCATTGGGACAGAATAAATAGAATTAGAACATCCTCATATACGTTATAATTTCTGTTCATTCTAGGTTTTAATGTTGCTCCTTACTTTTAGTTGAAAATTTTTTTTTATTCCTGGTCCTTTTTTTAATAATGCCAGGAAATCTAGCTACACCTCCACGGATAGATCCCTGCTCCCCATGGTTTATTCTCTAGACAACTCAATCCTGGTGAAAATTTACTCCGGACAGTTACCACATATTCAGGTGCAAAATTGATTGGCCAAAGAAAAAGCAAGACATATGAAGAATTTTATAGAGAACTTCTGGTAAATTCCCTCAGTGTAAAATTTCCCCTGAAAAATTCACTCCTTGGAAGCTCCCTTCACATGGAAAATTATCCCCGTGGAAAATTCCTCCAGCAGAAAATCCCCCCCCCCTCCACCCGAAAAATGTATGCATACTTCCCAATAACAAATACTATACGTAAACAATGGACAAATTCTGTAACTTAAAGACATTTCCCCAGGAGCTCCTGGGGTATCATGATATGTCCAAAGATATATTAGTTATTCAGCCTTTTAACTATGCTGAATAAAATGGCTATCTCAAATTTTTGATCGGAAGTTTTTGAGAAAAAGGGGCGGGGGAGGGGGCTTAGTTGCCCTCCAATTTTAGTGGTCACTTAAAAAGGGCACTAGAACTCTTAATTCCGTTTGAATAAACCCTCTACCGATATTTTAGGACCACTGGGTCGATACGATTATCCCTGGGCGAAAAAAACAAACAAATAAACACGCATCCGTGAGCTTTCTTCTGGCAAAAACTACAAAATTCCACATTTTTGCATATATGAGTTTGAAACCTCTACGGTAGGGTTCTCTGATGCGCTGAATCTGATTTCGTGATTTTCATTAAGGCTCTATGACTTTTAGGGAGTGTTTCCCCCTTTTTTCGAAAGTAAGGCAAATATTCTCAGGCTCGTTTGATTTGCTGTTTGAACTGTTTGATGTTTGAACGAACTGTTTGATTTGCTTAATACTGAAATAGCCTCATAAATGTATGAGGTCACCGAAAGTGGCATTATACAAAAATTTCTTTTAAACCAAAAATGTCTCTCAGATTCAACACGCTAGAGTTGAATCTGAGTGCTAGTGCTAGTGTTGAGCAGAGCACCTGCAACATCTTATTTATTTTGATTGTTAGGGTTTTTTACTTGTTAGGGTTGTTAGGGTTCATGTTAAAAGTGTGACCATAGAAACTTGGGAGGAAGGTTCTAATAATTGGCCAAGGGGGTCTAATATGAAAAAAATTAGGGGCAAGGACCTGCTGAAAACAGAGCCGAAAAAGGGCAAAAACCTCAATGACATAAGGCTTATATCCCTAAATCCTTCTGCTTAGGGAACCCCAATACAGTGGTTGTTCTAGTCCAGGGCAGGGGGGAAGCTGGCCCCCAGTTTTTCTTACTTCTGATGATATAAGATTCCTTTTGTTTTATATTTTTACACTCTAATAGTATACCTTGCCAACCTCCATATTATGAGGCTTAAAACCACTACTGCCCCAATACAAAGAGAATAAAATAGAGAAAAAGATTGGTTCCCCCAAAAATGGGGCCCAAAAAAGGCCAAACAAAGGGACAATTTCTTCTGAACTGCTTGATACGTTCTAAATTTAGTAAAGGAGCTTTCGAAGTTCTCCATTTGTTTCCATATCTGGAGTAGGTTACATATCAAACAGTTCGTGGTAACGAACTGTAAGTAAGGAGCGACCCGGCTCAATGGTAACCGAAACTGTAGAAAACAGAATACCAATAGATACATCAAAAAAATCACATTTTAATGCTGATTTCAAATATATAAGTTTCATCAAGTTTAGTCCTACCTATCAAAAGTTACGCGCCTGAGAAAGTTTCGCTGATTTTCAAAAAAAGGGGAAAACCCCCTAAAAGTTATAGAACCTTAATGAAAATCACACCATCATATTCAGCGTATCAGAGAACCCTATCGCAGAGGTTTCAAGCTCCTATCTACAAAGATGTGGAATTTTGCATTTTTTGCCAGAAGAAAGATCACGGATGCGTGTTTATTTGTTGTTTTTTTTTGTTTTTTTTAGCGATTTTGTTCAGCATGGTGGAAAATATGATAACTATATCTTTTAGGATGACTTAATCCCCCGAAGTCCCCGGGGGAAGGGCTGAAAGTTATCAACTTTACCCAATGTTAACATATAGTAGTAGAAAGGGGGGTAAAGGTCCCACGAGAACACCATATTTGGGCATAGAGTCCCTAGGGAGAACACGTGGTTAATCAATGTGATTGGGAATTTGGAGCACCTGTGCTGTCAGTCATTAATCAAATTGTTTCCGGGCAAAGTTTAATAATGTCTGACAGGTACTGCTCCAGGAATAGATCCAAGTCATTAATGTCTTTGCCTCGGAAACAATTCTACTGGTCGAACTCCAAAAGATATTCACAACCAAACGCCATGGAAACAATTCTCCAAGAAACATCTTAGCGATGAATAGATTTAGCGCGGGAATCAGGTTTCTTAGTAATTTGAAATGTGACAGCGCAGAGATGCCAAAAAACAAAAGGAACACGTTGAAATTACGTTTAGGGGTTATTTGGGCGAAACCGTTTTAGACATTTTATGGAATTATTTCGGCGAAGCAGTTAGATACATTTTAAAAGATGATTTTAAAAGATGATTTTAGAAGAGGATTTAAGGGTGAAACTCTGTGGTCGTTATAATACACAAGTTGTATTTGAACAGTGTCATGAGATCCCCTACCCCAACCCCAAAGGCCCCCATGTCAGCCTAATGCCCCCTGAGCCCCCAAAAAGCCCCGGGACCCCAAAGCCCCCACTCCCCCCCAACATTTTTTTAAAATAACTTTTGAATTTTTTTAACATGGCATTTTTTTAACTTTTTTACGCATCTTATAATGACATGAAATTTGCTTACGGCTCTACCAATCGTATTCTGTGCTTGTTTATAGACACGACGTGGCTTTCTCACTGGTACTCTATAGCGGGTTATCGACACCACCTAGTTTATTGCATGTATTAAATCAGTATTTTATACGCAGTGGAAGAATAAACACACAATTCATATCTGTAAAAAAGTGAAGATGAATTATTCGACGAAAGTATGTGCACATGATAAAATCATCGTCGTGTTGAATGCTGACAAGGAGAAATACCTGAACTATGAAACGAGTGCAAGTGGTAACACTATTGGAAATGTATGCCTATGTTGTCATGACAGCGAGGAGTTAGATTTCTTTGGAGTACCCAAGAATTTCAATCGTGTAAACGGTGGATATGCAAGAGTAACATTACCAGAGAAATTAGTGTTCAAAGAGAATGCAAACTTAAAAATAATTGTCGATGATCGGGGACAACTCCTTGCTACTGTTGCTGGTAACAAATTACCTGTTGATATATCCTATCATCATCTTTCCGGTATTAGCATTATAAAGAGAACAAGAAGAAGACAAGCATACTCCTGCAATAAAGTCATTAATCATATCTTATCAATGTGCCAAAACTGCTATCTATGTAAAATTAATATGACAATAGACAGTGAAATCGCAGGCAGAATAAAAAGGACATTAGCAGACAATATCATCAATGAATATAAAGATGAATTGACGGAAAGTGAAGCGCAAGTGTACTAATAATGTATAATAATGCATTTAACGTATTTTTATATTAATATTCTACATGTCGTTATTTCATTAAAATTATCTTATACATTATTCTTTTAAGTGTTCATTATTTTTAGGGTATGCTAGAACATCAAACGTTCAGAATATCTATTAAAAAGGTCAGAGATGTAAGAAAAAGAATTTTTAGAGATAAAGATACTACTAGCAGGCTCAATTTTTCATAAAAGATAGAAAAGTTCAAGTTGTCTTCTGAATTTTACCAAAGAACACAATTCGATTCTAATTTCACCAGAGAAAATAAAAAGCTTCCACTTCAGTTTTAAGTTTACCAAGACATAAGAAATTTAAAGTTCACTTCTAAATTTTTCCATAAAAGATAGGAAAAGTTATACTCTGGTTGTGATTATTTTCCATGAAGATATAAAGTTTCACTTTAATTCTAAATTTTCTTAAATTCAAGTCTGACCGTTCTCAAAGAGTTAAATTTAAAGTCTAGTTCCAAATATTTTCCCGAAAGAAGAAAAGTTCAACTTAGATTTTGAATTTAATCAATGAAAATGAAATGTTATAGATCAACTCTATCTCCACAAAATAATATAAAAAGTTTTCACTTCAATTCAGATTTTTCTCAAAGAGATGAAAAAATTTAAAATACTGTTCCAAATTTTTCATAGAAGATAGAAAAGTTCAAGTTCTTTTCTGAATTTTACCAAAGAACACAATTCAATTCTAATTTCTCCAGAGAAAATAAAAGCTTCCTCATCAGTTTTAAGTTCACCAAGACATAAAAATTTAAAGTTCACTTCTAAATTTTTCCAAAGAAGATAGGAAAAGTTATACTATGATTGTGATTATTTTCTATGAAGATAAAAAGTTTCACTTTAATTCTAAATTTTCTTAAATTCAGTTCCGACTTTTCTCAAAGAGATAAAAAAATTTTTAAGTTCTGTTCCAAATATTTTCTCTGAAGAAGAAAAGTCCCAAAACATAAAAAATTTAAAGTTCACTTATAAATTTTTCCAGAGAAGATAGGAAAAGTTATACTATGATTGCGATTATTTTCCATGAAGACAAAAAGTTTCACTTTAATTTTAAATTTTCTTAAATTCAATTCCGACCTTTCTCAAACAGATGAAAAAATTTAAAGTTCCGTTCCAAATATTTTCCCAGAGGAAGAAAAGTTCAACTTTAATTCCGAATTTTCTCAATGAAAATGAAATAAGTTATTGATCAGTTCTATTTTACTAAAATAATATAAAAAGTTTCCACTTTAGTTAATATTTTTTTCAAAGAGAAGATAAATTTTAAAATAATGTTCAAAATTTTTCATAGAAGATAGAGAAGTTCAAGTTTTCTTCTGAATTTTACCAAAGAACACAATTCAATTCTAATTTCTCCAGAGAAAATAAAAACCTTCCTCATCAGTTTTAAGTTCTCCAAGAAATAAAAATTTAAAGTTCAGTTCTAAATTTTTCCATAGAAGATAGGAAAAGTTATACTATGATTGTGATTATTTTCTATGAAGATAAAAAGTTTCATTTTAATTCTAAATTTTCTTAAATTCAATTCCAACCTGTCTCAAAGAGATGAAAAAATTTAAAGTTCTGTTCCAAATGTTTTCCGAGAAGAAGAAAAGTACAACTTCGATTTTGAATTTTCCCAATGAAAACGAAATAAGCTATTGATCAATTCTATTTCCCTAGAATAATATAAAATTTTCCACTTCAATTCAGATTTTTCTCAAAGAGATGAAAAAATTTGAAATACTGTTCCAAATTTTTCCTAGAAGATAGAAAAGTTCAAGTTCTCTTCTGAATTTTACCAAAGAACATAATTCAATTCTAATTTCTCCAAAGAAAATAAAAAGCTTCCACTTCCGTTTTAAGTTCACCAAGACATGAAAAAGTTAAAGTTCACTTCTAAATTTTTCCGTAGAAGATAGGAAAAGTTATACTGATTGTGATTATTCTCCATGAAGATAAAAAGTTTCACTTTAATTCTAAATTTTCTTAAATTCAATTCCGACCTTTCTCAAAGAGATGAAAAAATTTAAAGTTCTGTTCCTAATATTTTCCCGAAAGAAGAAAAGTTCAACTTCGATTTTGAATTTCCTCAATGAAAATGAAATAAGTTATTGATCATTTCTATTTTCCCAAAATAATATAAAAAGTTTCCACTTCAGTTCAGATTTTTCTCAAAGAGATGAAAAAATTTAAAATACTGTTCCAAATTTTTCATAGAAGATAGAAAAGTTCAAGTTCACTTCTGAATTTTACCAAACAACACAATTCAATTCTAATTTCACCAGAGAAAATAAAAAGCTCCCACAGATTATTTTCTATGAAGATAAAAAGTTTCAATTTAATTCTAAATTTTCTTAAATTCAATTCCGACCTTTCTCAAAGAGATGAAAAAATTTAAAGATCTGTTCCAAATATTTTCCCGGAAGAAGAAAAGTTCAACTTCGATTCTGAATTTTCTCAATGAAAATGAAATAAGGTTATTGATCAATTCTATTTTCCTAAAATAATATAAAATTTTCAACTTCAATTCTGATTTTTTTCAAAGAGATGAAAAAATTTTAAATACTATTTCAAATTTTTCTTAGAAGATAGAAAAGTTCAACTTCTCTTCTGAATTTTACCAAAGAACACAATTTAGTTCTAATTTCGCCAGAGAAAATAAAAAGCTTCCACTTCAGTTTTAAGTTCACCAAGACATAAAACATTTTAAGTTCAGTTCTAAATTTTTCTGCAGAAGATAGGAAAAGTTATAATATGATTGTGATTATTTTCCTTGAAGATAAAAAGTTTCACTTTAATTCTAAATTTTCTTAAATTCAGTTCCGACTTTTCAAATAGAGATGAACAAATTTAAAGTTCTGTTCCAAATTTTTCATAGAAGATAGGAAAAGTTATGCTTTGATCGTGAATATTCAAGTTCTCTTCTGAATTTTACCATAGAACACAATTCAATTCTAATTTCTCCTGAGAAAATATAAAGCTTCCATATCAGTTTTAACTTCACCAAGACATAAAAAATTTAAAGTTCAGTTCTAAATTTTTCCGCAAAAGATAGGAACATTTATACTATGATTGTGATTATTTTCTATGGAGATAGAAAGTTTCACTTTAATTCTAAATTTTCTTAAATTCAGTTCTGACTTTTCTCAAAGAGATGAAAAAATTTAAAGTTCTATTCCAAATATTTTCCCGGAAGAAGAAAAGTTCAACTTCGATTCTGAATTTTCTCAATGAAAATGAAATAAGTTATTGATCAATTCTATTTCTCGAAAATAATATACAAAGTTTCCACTTCAGTTCAGATTTTTTTCAAAGAGATGAAAAATTTTTAAATACTGTTCCAAATTTTTCATAGAAGAAAGAAAAGTTCAAGTTCTCTTCTTAATTTTACCAAAGAACATAATTCAATTCTAATTTCTCCAGAGAAAATAAAAAGCTTCCACGTCAGTTTTAAGTTAACCAAGACATAAAAAATTTAAAGTTTAGTTCTAAATTTTTCCATAGAAGATAGGAAAAGTTATACTATGATTGCGATTATTTTCCATGAAGATAAAAAGTTTCACTTTAATTCTAAATTTTCTTAAATTCACTTCCTACTTTTCACAAAGAGATGAAAAAATTTAAAGTTATGTTCCAAATTTTTCATAGAAGATAGGAAAAGTTATACTTTGATCGTGAATATTCAAGCTCTATTCCGAATTTTACCAAAGAACATAATTCAATTCTAATTTCTCCGGGGAAAATAAAAAGCTTCCACTTCAGTTTTAAGTTCACCAAGACATAAAAAATTTAAATTTCAGCTCTAAATTTTTCCATGGAAGATAGGAAAAGTTATACTATGATTGTGATTATTTTCCATGAAGATAAAAAGTTTCACTTTAATTCTAAATTTTCTTAAATTCAGTTCCAACTTTTCTCAGAGATGAAAAAATTTAAAGCTCTGTTCCAAATTTGTCATAGAAGATAGGAAAAGCTATACTTTGATTGTGAATATTCTTCATGAAGATACGGAGCTCCACTTTAATTCTGAGTTTTCTCAAAGAAGTGCATAATGTTCAAGTTCTCTTCTGAATTTTCTTAGAGAAGCGAAAAAAAGTTAGCTCAATTCTGACATTTACCAATGAAAATGAAAAAGCTTCCATTTCAGTTCCTAATTTCTCAAAGAAATAAAAAATTTAAAGTTCAATTCTAAATTTTTCCATAGAAGATAGGAATGGCTATACTATGATTGTGATTATTTTCCATGAAGATAAAAAGTTTCACTTTATTTCTAATTTTTCATAAATTCAGTTCATTCATTTAACCATCAAAAACAATAGGTTAGGTTAGGTATAAATAAATATTAATAAATAATTAGAAACATTTCTCCAAATATTTTCCCGGAAGAAGAAAACTTCAACTTCGATTCTGAATTTTCTCAATGAAAATGAAATAAGTTATTGATCAATTCTATTTCCCCAAAATAATATAAAAAGTTTCCACTTCAGTTCAGATTTTTTTCAAAGAGATGAAAAATTTTTAAATACTGTTCCAAATTTTTCATAGAAGATAGAAAAGTTCAAGTTCTCTTCTGAATTTTACCAATGAAAATAATTCAATTCTAATTTCTCCAGAGAAAATAAAAAGCTTCCACGTCAGTTTTAAGTTCACCAAGACATAAAAAATTTAAAGTTCAGTTCTAAATTTTTCCATAGAAGATAGGAAAAGTTATACTACGATTGCGATTATTTTCCATGAAAATAAAAAGTTTCACTTTAATTCAATATTTTCTTAAATTCACTTCCGACTTTTCACAAAGAGATGAAAAAATGTTAAGTTGTGTTCTAATATTTTCATAGAAGATAGGAAAAGTTATACTTTGATCGGGATTATTAAAGTTCTATTTTGAATTTTACCAAGGAACAAAATTCGATTCTAATTTCTCCAGAGAAAATAAAAAGCTTCCACTTCAGTTTTAAGTTCACCAAGACATAAAAAATTGTAACTTCAGCTCTAAATTTTTCCGTGGAAGATAGGAAAAGTTATACTATGATTGTGATTATTTTCCATGAAGATAAAAAGTTTCACTTTAATTCTAAATTTTCTTGAATTCAGTTCCAACTTTTCTCAGAGATGAAAACATTTAAAGTTCTGTTCCAAATTTTCCATAGAAGATAGGAAAAGTTATACTTTGATTGTGAATATTCTTCATGAAGATATGGAGCTTCACTTTAATTCTGAGTTTTCTCAAAGAAGTGAAAAAAGTACAAGTTCTCTTCTGAATTTTCTTAGAGAAGCGAAAAAAAGTTACCTAGAGAAGTTACCTAGAGAAGCGAAAGTAAGCTAACCTAACCTAACTTAATCATGGTAAAAAGATTAAATTAGGTTAGGTTAGGCTAGATTAAGTTAGGTTAGGTTAAGTTAGGTTAGGTTAGGTTAGCCTACGTACGCGCGCGTACGTAGGCTAACCTAACCTAACTTACCTAACCTAACTTAATCTAGCCTAACCTAACCTAATTTAATCTTTTTACCATGTTTAAGTTAGGTTAGGTTAGCTTATCATGAGCGCTCATGATAAGTTAACCTAACCTAACTTAAACATGGAGAAATGTTCCTAATTATTTATTAATATTTATTTATACCTAACATAACCTATTGTTTTTGATGGTTTAATGAATGAACTGAATTTATAAAAAATTAGAAATAAAGTTAAACTTTTTATCTTCATAGAAAATAATCACAATCATAGTATAGCCCTTCCTATCTTCTATAGAAAAATTTAGAATTAAACTTTAAATTTTTTATGTCTTTGAGAAATTAGGAGCTGAAATGGAAGCTTTTTCATTTTCATTGGTAAATTTCAGAATAGAGCTAACTTTTTTTGCTTCTCTAAGAAATTTCAGAAGAAAACTTGAACATTTTGCAGTTCTTTGAGAAAACTCAGAATTAAAGTGGAGCTCCATATCTTCATGAAGAATATTCACAATCAAAGTATAACTTTTCCTATCTTCTATGAAAAATTTGTAACAGAACTTTAAATTTTTTCATCTCTGAGAAAAGTTGGAACTGTATTTAAGAAAATTTAGAATTAAAGTTAAACTTTTTATCTTCATGGAAAATAATCACAATCATAATATAACTTTTCCTATCTTCCACGGAAAAATTTAGAGCTGAACTTTAAATTTTTTATGTCTTGGTGAACTTAAAACTGAAGTGGAAGCTTTTTATTTTCTCTGGAGAAATTAGAATAGAATTGTGTTCTTTGGTAAAATTTAGAATAGAACTTGAATATTCACAATCAAAGTATAACTTTTTCTATCTTCTATGAAAAATTTAGAACATAACTTAAAATTTTTTCATCTCTATGTGAAAAGTCGGAAGTGAATTTAAAAAAATTTTGAATTAAAATGAAACTTTTTATTTTCATGGAAAATAATCGCAATCATAGTATAACTTTTCTTATCTTCTATAGAAAAATTTAGAACTGAACTTGAAATTATTTATGTCTTGGTGAACTTAAAACTCACGTGGAAGCTTTTTATTTTCTCTGGAGAAATTAGAATTGAATTATGTTCTTTGGTAAAATTCAGAAGAGAACTTGAACTTTTCTATCTTCTATGAAAAATTTGGAACAGTATTTAAAATTTTTTCATCTCTTTGAAAAAAATCTGAACTGAAGTGAAAACTTTTTATATTATTTTGGAGGAATAGAATTGATTAATAACTTATTTCATTTTCATTGAGAAAATTTAAAATTGAAGTTGAACTTTTCTTCTTCCGGGACAATATTTGGAATAGAACTTTAAATTTTTTCATCTCTTTGAGAAAAGTCAGAACTGAATTTATGAAAATTTAGAATTAAAGTGAAACTTTTTATCTTCATAGAAAATAATCACAATCATAGTATAACTTTTCCTATCTTCTGCGGAAAAATTTAGAACTGAACTTTAAATTTTTTATGTCTTGGTGAAGTTAAAACTGAAGTGGAAGCTTTTTATTTTCTCTGGAGAAATTAGAATTGAATTGTGTTCTTTGGTAAAATTCAGAAGAGAACTTGAATATTCACGATCAAAGTTAAACTTTTCCTATCTTCTATGAAAAATTTGGAACAGAACTTTAAATTTTTTCATCTCTATTTGAAAAGTCGGAACTAAATTTAAGAAAATTTAGAATTAAAGTGAAACTTTTATATTCATGGAAAATAATCACAATCATATTATAACTTTTCCTATCTTCTGCAGAAAAATTTAGAACTGAACTTTAAATTTTTTATGTCTTGGTGAACTTAAAACTGAAGTGGAAGCTTTTTATTTTCTCTGGAGAAATTAGAATTGAATTATGTTCTTTGGTAAAATTCAGAAGAGAACTTGAACTTTTCTATCTTCTAAGAAAAATTTGGAATAGTATTTTAAATTTTTTCATCTCTTTGAAAAAAATCAGAATTAAAGTGGAAAATTTTATATTATTTTAGGAAAATAGAATTATCAATAACTTATTTCATTTTCATTGAGAAAATTCAGAATCGAAGTTGAACTTTTCTTCTTCCGGGAAAATATTTGGAACAGAACTTTAAATTTTTTCATCTCTTTGAGAAAGGTCGGAATTGAATTTAAGAAAATTTAGAATTAAAGTGAAACTTTTTATCTTCATAGAAAATAATCACAATCATAGTATAACTTTTCCTATCTTTTGCGGAAAAATTTAGAAGTGAACTTAAAATTTTTTATGTCTTGGTGAACTTAAAACTGAAGTGGAAGCTTTTTATTTTCTCTGGAGAAATTAGAATTGAATTGTGTTCTTTGGTAAAATTCAGAAGAGAAGTTGAACTTTTCTATCTTCTAAGAAAAATTTGGAATAGTATTTAAAATTTTTTCATCTCTTTGAAAAAAATCAGAATTGAAGTGGAAAATTTTATAATATTTTAGGAAAATAGAATTGATCAATAACTTATTTCATTTTCATTGAGAAAATTCAGAATCGAAGTTGAACTTTTCTTTTTCCTTGAAAATATTTGGAACAGAACTTTAAATTTTTTCATCTCTTTGAGAAAGGTCGGAATTGAATTTAAGAAAATTTATAATTAAAGTGAAACTTTTTATTTTCATGGAAAATAATCTGTAGAAGCTTTTTATTTTCTCTGGAGAAATTATAATTGAATTGTGTTCTTTGGTAAAATTCAGAAGTGAACTTGAACTTTTCTATCTTCTATGAAAAAGTTGGAACAGTATTTTAAATTTTTTCATCTCTTTGAAAAAAATATGAACTGAAGTTGAAACTTTTTATATTATTTTAGGAAAATAGAATTGATCAATAACTTATTTCATTTTCAGTGCGAAAATTCAGAATCGAAGTTGAACTTTTCTTCTTCCGGGAAAATATCTGGAATAGAACTATAATTTTTTTCATCTCTTTGAGGAAGGTCGGAATTGAATATAACAAAATTAAGAATTAAAGTGAAACTTTTTATCTTCATGGAGAATAATCACAATCAGTATAACTTTTCTTATCTTCTATGGAAAAATTTAGAAGTGAACTTTAAATTTTTCATGTCTTGGTGAACTTAAAAAAGAAGTGGAAGCTTTTTATTTTATTTGGAGAAATTAGAATTGAATTATGTTCTTTGGTAAAATTCAGAAGAGAACTTGAACTTTTCTATCTTCTAGGAAAAATTTGGAACAGTATTTCAAATTTTTTCATTTCTCTGAGAAAAATCTGAATTGAAGTGGAAAATTTTATATTATTCTAGGAAAATAGAATTGATCAATAACTTATTTCGTTTTCATTGAGAAAATTCAGAATCGAAGTTGTACTTTTCTTCTTCTGGGGAAATATTTGGAACAGAACTTTAAATTTTTTCATCTCTTTGAGAAAGGTCGGAATTGAATTTAAGAAAATTTAGAATTAAAGTGAAACTTTTTATCTTCATAGAAAATAATCACAATCATAGTATAACTTTTCCTATCTTCTATGGAAAAATTTAGAACTGAACTTTTAATTTTTATGTCTTGGTGAACTTAAAACTGATGAGGAAGCTTTTTATTTTCTCTGGAGAAATTAGAATTGAATTTTGTTCTTTGGTAAAATTCAGAAGAGAACTTGAACTTTTCTATCTTCTATGAAAAATTTGGAACAGTATTTTAAATTTTTTCATCTCTTTGAGAAAAATCTGAACTGAAGTGGAAAATTTTATATTATCTTAGCAAAATAGAATTGATCAATAACTTATTTTATTTTCATTGAGAAAATTCAGAATTGAAGTTGAACTTTTCTTCTTCCGGGGAAATATTTGGAACAGAACTTTAAATTTTTTCATCTGTTTGAGAAAGGTCGGAATTGAATTTAAGAAAATTTAAAATTAAAGTGAAACTTTTTATCTTCATGGAAAATAATCACAATCATAGTATAACTTTTCCTATCTTCTATGGAAAAATTTAGAAGTGAACTTGAAATTTTTTATGTCTTGGGACTTTTCTTCTTCCGGGAAAATATTTGGAAGAGAACTTTAAAATTTTTAATCTCTTTGAAAAAAGTTGGAACTGAATTTAAGAAAATTTAGAATTAAAGTGAAAGTTTTTATCTTCATAGAAAATAATCACAATCATAGTATAACTTTTCCTATCTTCTATGGAAAAATTTAGAACTGAACTTTAAATTTGTATGTCTTGGAGAACTTAAAACTGATGAGGAAGCTTTTTATTTTCTCTGGAGAAATTAGAATTGAATTGTGTTCTTTGGTAAAATTCAGAAGAGAACTTGAACTTTTCTATCTTCTATGAAAAATTTGGAAAAGTATTTAAAATTTTTTCATCTCTTTGAGAAAAATCTTAACTGAAGTGGAAACTTTTTATATTATTTTGGTAAAATAGAACTGATCAATAACTTATTTCATTTTCATTGAGAAAATTCGGAATCAAAGTTGAACTTTTCTTCTTCCGGGAAAATATTTGGAACGGAACTTTAAATTTTTTCATCTCTTTGAGAATGGTCGGAATTGAATTTAAGAAAATTTAAAATTAAAGTGAAACTTTTTGTCTTCATGGAAAATAATCACAATCATAGTATAACTTTTCCTATCTTCTATGGAAAAATTTAGAAGTGAACTTTAAATTTTTTTATGTTTTGGGACTTTTCTTCTTCAGGGAAAATATTTGGAACAGAACTTAAAATTTTTTTATCTCTTTGAGAAAAGTCGGAACTGAATTTAAGAGAATTTAGAATTAAAGTGAAACTTTTTATCTTCATAGAAAATAATCACAATCATAGTATAACTTTTCCTATCTTCTTTGGAAAAATTTAGAAGTGAACTTTAAATTTTATGTCTTGGTGAACTTAAAACTGATGTGGAAGCTTTTTATTTTTTTTTCTGGTGAAATTAGAATTGAATTGTGTTCTTTGGTAATATTCAGAAAAGAACTTGAACTTTTCTACCTTCTATGAAAAATTTGGAACAGTATTTTAAATTTTTTCATCTCTTTCAGAAAAATCTGAACTGAAGTGGAAACTTTTTATATTATTTTGGGAAAATAGAATTGATCAATAACTTATTTCATTTTCATTGAGAAAATTCAGAATCGAAGTTGAACTTTTCTTCTTCCGGGAAAATATTTGGAACAGAACTTTAAATCTGACTCTTTGAGAAAGGTCGGAATTGAATTTAAGAAAATTTAGAATTAAAGTGAAACTTTTTATCTTCATGGAAAATAATCACAACCATAGTATAACTTTTCCTATCTTCTCTGGAAAAATTTAGAAGTGAACTTTAAATTTCTTATGTCTTGGTAAACTTAAAACTGAAGTGGAAGCTTTTTATTTTCTTTGGTGAAATTAGAATTGAATTGTGTTCTTTGGTAAAATTCAGAAGAGAACTTGAACTCTTCTATCTTTTATGAAAAATTGAGCCTGCTAGCAGTATCTTTATTTCTAAAAATTCTTTTTCTTACATCTCTGACCTTTTTAATAGATATTCTGAACGTTTGATGTTCTAGCATACCCTAAAAATAATGAACACTTAACAAAATAATGCATAAGATATTTTTAATGAAATAACGAAATGTAGAATATTAATATAAAAATATGTTAAATACATTATTATCCATTATTAGTACACTTGCGCTTCACTTTCCGTCAATTCATCTTTATATTCATTGATGATATTGTCTGCTAATGTCCTTTTTATTCTGCCTGCGATTTCACTGTCTATTGTCACATTATTTTTACATAGATAGCAGTTTTGGCACATTGACAAGATATGATTAATGACATTAGTGCAGGAGTATGCTTGTCTTCTTCTTGCTCTCTTTATAATGCTAATACCGGAAAGATGATGATAGGATATATCAACAGGTAATTTGTTACCAGCAACAGTAGTAAGGAGTTGTCCCCGATCATCGACAATTATTTTTAAGTTTGCATTCTCTTTGAACACTAATTTCTCTGGTAATGTTACTCTTGCATATCCACCGTTTACACGATTGAAATTTTTGGGTACTCCAAAGAAATCTAACTTCTCGCTGTCATGACAACGTATGCATACATTTCCAATAGTGTTACCACTTGCACTCGTTTCATAGTTCAGGTATTTCTCCTTGTCAGCATTCAACACGACGGTGATTTTATCATGTGCACATACTTTCGTCGAATAATTCATCCTCACTTTTTTACAGATATGAATTGTGTGTTTATTCTTCCACTGCGCTAAAAAATACTGATTTAATGCATGCAATAAACTAGGTAGTGTCGATAACCTGCCATAGAGTACCAGTGGGAAAGCCACGTCGTGTCTATGAACAAGCACAGAGTACGATTGGTAGAGCCGTAAGCATATTTCATGTCATTTTAAGATGCGTAAAAAAGTAAAAAAAATACCATGTTAAAAAAATTCAAAAGTTATTTTTTAAAAATGAGGGGGGGGAGGCTTTTGGGTCCCGGGGCCTTTTGGGGGCTCAGGGGGCATTAGGGGGACATGGGGGCCTTTGGGGTTGGGGTAGGGGACCTCACGACACTGTTCAAATACAACTTGTGTATTATAACGACCACAGAGTTTCACCCTCAAATCCTCTTCTAAAATCATCTTTTAAAATCATCTTTTAAAATGTATCTAACTGCTTCGCCGAAATAATTCCATAAAATGTCTAAAACGGTTTCGCCCAAATAACCCCTAAACGTAATTTCAGGGTGTTCCTTTTGTTTTTTGGCATCTCTGCGCTGTCACATTTCAAATTACTAAGAAACCTGATTCCCGCGCTAAATCTATTCATCGCTAAGATGTTTCTTGGAGAATTGTTTCCATGGCGTTTGGTTATTATTATCTTTTGGAGTTCGACCAGTAGAATTGTTTCCGAGGCAAAGACCTGTCAGACATTATTAAACTTTGCCCGGAAACAATTTGGTTAATGACTGACAGCACAGGTGTTCCAAATTCCCAATCGCATTGATTAACCACGTGTTCTCCCTAGGGACTCTATGCCCAAATATGGTGTTCTCGTGGGACCTTTACCCCCCTTTCTACTTATAGTATTGGTTATTGGGAAGTATACAGATGTTTTCAGGGGGGATTGTTTCTGGCCCTTGGAAGGATCTTTCCATGAAGGAAGTTTTCATGGGGGAAGGGAAATAGCGCCGGACTTCCCAGCATTATTTAAAAAAAAGATCAGAAATTATATATATAAAAAAAAGTTTTTCAACTGAAAGTAAGGAGCAACATCAAAACTTAAAACAACAGAAAACATTACGTATATGATTGGGTACACTCCCTAGTCAATACCTCGCTCTTTAAGCCAAAGATTATTTAGTACTTTCATAAGAGCTATTTATTCTAATTAACGGCATTTGTGATTAAGGGGTCATTTTTAAAGAATTGGAACAAAATTCGAATCATACAGTTCGTGGTAACGAACTGTAAGTAAGGAGCGACCCGGCTCAATGGTAACCGAAACTCTAGAAAACGGGATTTTAATATCAATAGAAACATCAAAAGAATCAGATTTTCATTCTTATTTCAAATATATAAGTTTGATCAACCCATCAAAAGTCCTACCCATCAAAAGTTACGCGCCTGAGAAAATTTGGCTGATTTTCGAAAAAAGGGGGAAAGACCCTCTAAGAGTCATAGAAACTTAATGAAAATCACACCATCATAGTTAGCGTATCATAGAACCCTACTGTAGAAGTTTCAAGCTCCTATCTACAAAAATATGGAATTTTGCATTTTTTGCCAGAAGAAAGATCACGGATGCGTGTTTATTTGTTTTTGTTTTTTTTTCTAAGGGGTGATCGTATCGACCCAGTGGTCCTAGAATATCTTAGGAGGACTCATTGGAACGGAAATTAAAAGTTCTAGTACCCTTTTTAAGTGACCAAAAAAATGGAGGGCAACTAGGCCCCCTCCCATTCTCATTTTTTTCCCAAAGTCACCCGATCAAAATTTTGAGATAGCCATTTTGTTCAGCATGATCGAAAATATGATAACTATGTCTTTTGGGATGACTTAATACCCCGAAGTCCTCGGAGGGAGGGCTGAAAGTTATGAACTTTACCCAATGTTAACATATAGTATTGGTTATTGGGAAGTATACATACGTTTTCAGGGGGAATTTTTTCTAGTAGTGGGGGTGGGGGTGGGTGGGGGGTTATATGGGAGGATCTTTCCATGAAGGAAGTTTTCATGGGGGAAGGGACATTGCTATGAAGGGGAGACTGGATTTCCTTGCATTATTTAAAAAAAAATTAGAAATTAAATATAAAAAAACAAGTTTTTCAGCTGAAAGTAAGCAGCAACATCAAAACTTAAAACGAACAGAAAATATTACGTATTATGATTGGGTTCACCCCCTAGTCAATACCTCGCTTATTAAGCCAAAGATTTTTTTAGTACTTTCATAAGAGCTATTTATTCTAATTAACGGCCTTTGTGATTAAGCGGTTATTTCTATAGAATTGAAACAAAATTCGAATTTTAGCTTAAAGATCAAGGTATTGACTAGGGGGCGAAACTCCTAATATACGTATTAAAAAAATATGAATAGAGAAGTTCGTTATGTAAGTTAAATCGTAAGCTACGTATATTTACTACTATTAAAAACTTTCGTAAATAAAATTAAACAAGTTTAGAGAAAGCTATTTAACCAAATAAAAGTAAAATTAATATGCAAATTTTGTTTTAATTATTCATGTACGGTGAGCCAAAATCAAAACCTGCATTAATTCAAAAATGTTCATAAATTAAATAAAAAAAAACAAGTTTTTTTAACTGAAAGTAAGGAACGACGTTAAAACTTAAAACGACCAGAAAATATTCCGTATATGAAAGGGGGTCTCCCCTCCTCAACGCCTCTTTCTTTACGCTAAAGTTTGACTTTCTCACAACTCTATTTTTTTAAAACAATAAAAAACTTTAGCGTAAAGGGCGAGGCGTTGAGGAGGGGATAGCCCCTTTCATATACGGAATAATTCCTATTCGTTTTAAGTTTTAACGTCGTTCCTTACTTTCAGTTAAAAAAACTTGTTTTTTTATTTAGTTTTTAATGAGATGGTACCATAAACTACAATAACCAAAATTTGCATGAAAAACATTAGTTTGACCCAAGGATTTCATTTAAAATGAATGTTTGTTCAAGTGTTTTAGTTCAGTTTGTAATAGAAAATGGTAGAGGTATATAAAAAGAATCGAGCAAGGAGGGATTAGACCTTCCTAAGTCAATTCGTCAAAGACCTAAAATTTTGCACGTGAGTCTTATGCATACTGAGTCTGTTGATCCATTATTTGATTCCTTAATTCTATCCATTTCCACCGTAATTAGTTCCTGTCACAACTTTCCACAGTCAAATTTTTATCACAAGTGCTTGTAGAAGCACACAATTTTTATCGTTCCGTTTCCACGCAAACCTCCGCGTCAAATCGCTTAACATAATTATCAAGTAAACTGACCCCCCCTCCCACTCTGAGAAAAGTGATATATTCACGTGATATTCCTTTTGAAATGTTTTTGTAAATTGTCTCAATTCTTTTTCAGAAAAAAAATGGTTTATGTGCATCCTTTATCCTTTATCAATCATATACGCAGATCAGAAACACACGAATGTATTTCGGAGGAAATTTATTTGAGATTTATAATAAACTTAGTAAATTATGGAGAAAATTGTCAAAATTCTGAGATTTAGAGGGTGGGGAAAGATCCCCCCATTCTTACTTCCAGTTATGTTTCATTAATTTAAGTTGAAATCCAGTGTCCCTGCTAAGCATTCTTCACTCCTAAAGTTGGAACCAATTTTATTTGACATAATCAGCCATACTAATTTATCATCTGGAAAGATCCATCAATGACACCAAGCACTCGAGAATCTGTCAGCCTTTAGTTGAGTGTGTAGCTCTGTAAAGTCTTGTCTAATTGTAAAACTTGACGCCCATTTCCAGATGTTGGGTCAAATTTGACCCAAACCTCTGGAAATAATCAACCTGAGCAATAGAGCAATTTGAGTACAATTCAACTCTTGAAAATTGGAACTAATGTGGAACAATCTTAGCTAGTCGATCATAGAGACTGGGGACAAAAAAAAAAAAACAGGTGGCATGTACCCCATTAATTTTCCCACGAGTAAAAAACGAAACAAAAAGTGGCAACTTACATTTTCACATGTCGTTCTACACTGACCTGGACGCAGTATATTGCAGCAAGGAGATTCTAGAAGAGAAATATGTTGTATGTAGGAAAAGACACACTGCAAATAAGTCTCCTGTCGTATCTGCACTCGTAAAGGATAAAAAAAGACAAGGCCGTATCCAGGGGGGGGGGTACCCGGTTTGAATCCCCCCCCACCACGAAATTTTTGACCGAGTCGAAAATTAGTAAAACCTAGGTAAAAATCAGTATAATTAGTCGAAAACTGAGTCAAAAATTAGTACCCCCCCCCCGAATAAGTCAAAAATTAGTAGCCCCCCCCCCAGAAAAAAAAATCTTGGATCCGCCCTTGAAAAAAGAGCCTGCTTGGGTAAAAGGACAATTACTTTCCAAATTGAGCTAGTTCGTTAATGAAAATTTTTCCATGAGCTAGAATATTCAAAAAAGCTCGAATAGACTGTTTCCCCTCTTTCTCCTGCTTTGGCAGAAAATGGAAAAAAGGGTATATTTTCCTTGGCATTTGAATTGAGCCTAGTTACAGAAATTAAAGCTGGTGCCTATTATCTGATTCCCTCCTTGATCATATGGTCATGCATAAAGACAACTATGCCTATTCGGTGATTTCCAGGTTTAAACCGATTATATTAGGTTTCGTATATTACCAATTAACCTCTTCAAAATTTTATTTGACTATCATCCCTAATTCGTTTCAATTAAATGATATTTCTAGGGAAAAATAGTGACTAAAATATGAATCATTAAAAATTCTGGTCAAACAGTTTGTGACAACGAACTGTAAATAATGAGCGACTTGGCCAATATTAAACAAAACTCTGAAAAACACAATTTTGTTTACGACAACAGATACATCAAGAGCAATTAGTTTTTATGCTCATTCCAAAAATTTAACTATTTAACTTTATTTATTTAGGTTTACTTATTAAAAGCTACGAATATGAGAAAATGTGCCTCATTTTTTGAAAAACGGGGAAACACCCTAAAAAGTCAAGGAATCTTAAAGAAAATCACACCATCAGATTCAGCGTATTAAAGAGCCGTAATGTAGAGAGGTTTCAAGCTCCCATCTACAAAATGTAGAATGCACTGTTTTTTTCCAATAAGAAAGATCACGAATGCGTGTTTTTTTCCCCCAGACGTGTCAAGTTTATGGTCCTAGAAGATTGGGACAGGTCTCGCTTTTACGGAAATTTAAAGTTCAAGTGCCCTTTCTAAGTGAACAAAATATTGGAGGGCAATTACCCCCTTTCCACGCCCCCTTTCTCCCTAAATTCATCCAACCAGAATTTTCACATAACGATTTTGTTCAGCATAGTTGAAAGGTTCAGTAACTCCGTCTCTTGGGATGACAAGACCCTATAGCCTATAGGGAAAGGGATGTAAGTTGTTAAATTTGCCCATTGTTTAGGTATTATATTTGCTATAGGGAAGTATACAGACATTTTACAGGTGGATAAAATTTTTGGCGGGGGGATTTTCTATGGGGAGAATTTTCCCCGGAAAGTGAAGTTTCCGGGGATAAGCCTTCCTATGAAAATTTTCCAGAATTTCTGTATGAAATTCCGTTTAATTGTCTTGCTTTCTCTTTAGCAACTCAATTTTGCAAGTGGAAATGTTACGGGGAATTGTCCGGAAGAAATTTTCCACGGGGTTGGAATAGTCTAGAGACTTTTTGAGTGGAAAGGGGGATACTTTTTGAGGGATAAATTCTCCATAGGTGAATTTTTTGCGAGAAACTTTCCATTGGGGGAGGAGGATTTCTGGAAAAAATTTTCCACGGAGGGAGGAGGGTAGATTTTCGGCATAATTCGAAAAACGATTAGAAATTAAATACGTACAAAACAGATCTTTTTTTTCAAATGAAAGTGGGCTAAGGATAATTTTCCAGACAGAATTTTTCGCAGAAAATTTTCCGTGGGGAGTGTTCATTAAGGATGGATTAACGATGGAAACGATTAGAAATTAAAATTTAAAAACAAAGTTTTTTTCTTAATTGAAAGCAAGTTAAGTTCCCATTGGGACTCAATAAGTCCCAAATTCTTAAGAACAATTCCCGAAACTCAATGACCGTTTCATTAGAATTAGAAACTTCTTCGAAGTACAAAAAACCTTTTTTACATGAGGAGCGAGGGATTGAAGAGGGAGCAGCCCCCCTCACATTTGGAATAATTGCTAATATTTTCAAGTTTTAATTTTGCCCCTTGTTTTCAGTTGAAAAAATTAGTTTTTTTTTAAATTTAATAATCAAAAAGACGTGGAACCAGCATAGCAAGTTGTTAGTTGCAACTATTTTACCTTCTGATTGCCTTCCAAGCCGCAAGAATTTTTAAAGCAAATGCGAAAGAATAGGCCCTCTCATTCTTGAAGCATTCTGATAAACAAATTTAAACTTTGTATTACATTGCGCTTGTGTTATAATACTATTACTACTACTACTACTAACACGTCACCGCAGCACCAAGCAGCCTGAGGCCAATACTGCAACGCACGTTCCTCCTCCATCCTATTCTATTCAAAAACCCCTCTTTACACCCTCCCAGAAAGCTCCCATTTCCCTTAAATCTTTCTTTCCTATATCCTCCCACACCAACCGCGGACGACCTGCTTTCCGTTTAGCCCTAGACGGTTGACCAAACAGGATAATCTTCAGCAATCTGACATCCTTCATCCGTAGAACGTGCCCTAGTCATTTGAACCTTTCTCTCATTATAGTCCTAGACAGCATAACTGAGTCAAACTTTTCGTACCACCTACTTTGAAATACGGTCAGTCAGCCGGGTACCCAACACAGTCCGTAAGCAATTTCTCTGGAAAACATCTAGTAAATCTTCGTCCGTTTTTCGGAGCGCCCATGCTTCACCACCATATTTGACCACTGCCATCACTGTAGCTTCCAATATTCTAATCTTTTAACATCTTCACTTATCCCACTGTCTTTACCAATAATACTACCAAGGTAAGTGAAGCTATCAACTTGATCAATGTTTTCATTATCCAACGTCACCTTTTCATCTCCACTTATCCCTAGCCTCAGCGACTTAGTCTTCTTAACACTAATTTTCAAACCTATTCTAGCACCTTGAACTCGCAATATTTTGCTCGCATTTTCATTTGGGATGTTTAAATCACCAGCATGATGTAAGTCCAGGGATGAATTTTCTTCCCCGTTTGATTCCGTGTTCTCCCATCGCCTTTCCTGTGCTCCTTAAGATGAAATCCATCAAAATGATCCATATAAAAGGGAATATAACACCACCATGCTTAACTTCTGATTTAAGGCGAAACCAGCTCTTAACGCTCTGCTATCAACACCTGCTAAAGCACTTCTATCAACAGAATCGAACACTTGCTCATAATCTATGAAACTGAGGACTAAGGGTGTTTGGTAACTCTGGCTAATAATTACATCATACTTAATCAACCAAACGTAGAAAATAGTAAGAACGTATGAGGTTTTATTAAGCTACTATTTTGGCTTGAGCAGCGTCACACAATCTTTCATCATAAACCAAACTCATTCACTCTTCCTACTCTTTTCTTACCCTTCAATGATATTCAACTCTCCCAAAAAAAATATATATAAAAAAAAACAATAAAAATATTCAATTCCGATCCAACAAAAACTTTTTAAATCTAATTTTAAACTGAAACTGGTTTTCTGACTCTCTAAAGCTATCCGAGAAACCATTCCACAAATTAACTGCATAATTTCTAATCAAACAGTTCGTGGTAACGAACTGTAAGTAAGGAGCGACCCGGCTCAATAGCAACCGAAACTCTAAGAAACGGAATTTTGATACCAATAGATATATGAAAAGAATCAGATTTTAATGCTGATTCCAAATATATAAGTTTCATTAAGTTTAGTCTTACCCATCAAAAGTTTCGCGCCTGAGAAAATTTGGCTGATTTTAGAAAAAAGGCGGAAATACCCCCTAAAAATTATAAAGCCTTAATGAAAATCACACCATCATATTCAGCGTATAAGAGAACCCTACTGTAGAAGTTTCAAGCACCTATCTACATTAATGTGGAATTTTGTATTTTTTGCCAGAAGAAAGATCACGGATGCGTGTTTTTTTTCCCAGGGGTGATCGTATCGACCCAGTGGTCCTAGAACATCGTGGGAGGGCTCATTGGAACAGAAGTTAAAAGTTCTAGTGCCTTTTTAAGTGACCAAAAAAAATGGAGGGCAACTAGGCCCCCTCCCACGCTCATTTTTTTCCCAAAGTCACCCGATCAAATTTTTTAGATAGCCATTTTTTTCAGCATGGCCGAAAATATGATAACCATGTCTTTTAGGATGACTTAATCCCCCGAAGTCCCTGGAGGGAGGGCTGAAAGTTATGAACTTTACCCAATGTTAACATATAGGCTAGTATTGGTTATTGGGAAGTATACAGACGTTTTCAGGGGGGATATTTTCTGGTAGGTGGGTGGGTCGGGGGGTATATGGGAGGATCTCTCCATGAAGGAAGTTTTCATGGGGAAAGGGACATTGCTATGAAGGGGGCGCCGGATTTCTCATCATCATTAAAGAAAAAGATCAGAAATTAAATATAAAAAAACAAGTTTTTCAACTGAAAGTAAGGAGCAACATCAAAACTTAAAACAAACAGAAAATATTACGTATATGATTGGGTTCACCCCCTTGTCAATACCTCGTTCTTTAAGCCGAAGATTTTTTTTTGTACTTTCATAAGAGCTATTTATTCTCATTAACAGCGTTTGTGATTAAGCGGTCATTTTTAAAGAATTGGAACAAAATTCGAACTTTAGCTTAAAGAGCAAGGTATTGAATAGGGGGCGAACCCCCTAATATACTAATTAAAATCTATGAATATAGAAGTTCGTTACGTAAGTTAATTCCGAAGTTACGTGTATTTATTACTAATAAAAACGTTCGTAAATAAAATTTAAAAAGTTTCGAAAAAGCCATTTAACCAAATAAAAGTAAAATTAATATGCAAATTTTGTTTTAATTATTCATGTACGGTCAGTCCAAATCAAAACCTGCATTAATTCAAAAACGTTCAAAAATTAAATAAAAAAAAAGTTTTTTTAACTGAAGGTAGGGAACGACGTTAAAACTTAAAACAAACACAAATTATTCCGTATCTGAAAGGAGCTGTCCCCTCCTCAACGCCTCGCTCTTTACGCTAAAGTTTGACTTTCTCACAACTTATTTTTTTTTAACAATAAAAAACTTTAGCGTAAAGAGTGAGGCATTGAGGAGGGGACAGCCCCTTTCATATACGGAATAATTTCTTTTCGTTTTAAGTTTTAACGTCGTTCCTTACTTTCAGTTAAAAAAACTTGTTTTTTTTATTTAATTACAAAACTAGATCGACTCGTACTCTTTACTTCTGAGACAAAGCTTCCACGACCTCTAGTCCTATGGTAATGATAATCAGAATTAAACTTAAGAAAATCTTTAAAATATTCAGGAGATAATCTATTAAGCACTTGGTAAGTAAACACTCCCGCCTGATTAAACAACCTAAGACTAAAAATTTGGTCGACACATCCTCTACCCTTTTTAGAAACAGCCTGTTCTTCTCTTGAAACTTTGTCTACTGTATCTCTCAGTCTAAAAAGTATCATATTACTAAGTAAATATCCGTAGGTTCATTCCATGCTGCTAATGTTTTTACTTAGGACTCTCAAATTATCTGCATAATCTAAGTCAATGACCATCTTATGCTCTCCCACGGCCTTTGCCCTGATCTTTAGAAAAAAAATCCGTCAAAGTAATATCTGAAAACGGGAATAGGTCACAAACTTGCTGAACTCCTGATTCTACACATATCCTACTGCGAACCTCGTTTCCTACCTTAATCGTAGCAATATTATTGTCGTGCATAGCACTAATCACTTTATTTTGCATATCTGGTATACCATGCAAGGACACGAGCTCCACAAAAGATTTTGTATAAGCTAAATAAAGTACCTGTTTTTGGTCTATAAAATTGAGGACAAAAAGGGGGAAATAGTTTTCCTTTTTTTTCTAAATTACACAGTTCCTCTTATCCTAATGCCTTTGCTTAGGTAGGTTTAAAATAAACACGGTGATTTTTACAGATTCCCTCATTTAAATTACTGAACTGAAAACTCTTAAAAAGAAAAGCTTGAAAAGTGTTTTGTAACACGTCATGTAAAACCACAAAGAAACACTTTAAAACCGTTATAAAACCATAAAGAAACACAAAGTTTACTTGCAAGAAAATGTTGTCAGTCAAAAAATGTTTGCTGCTCTTATTTGCTTAAATTTTTGTTCAAAACCTAATTAGATTTTACGATCTATTTATTGGCACAAAACTTAAAATGGTAACAATACTAAAAGCAAGATACGGTAAAAGTACCATGTTACTTTGTGCCCCGATCATACCTGAAAACCCCTTTTCCATTAGTCATACGTCTTTTGACTTCTGGGCTTTGAAGTCAATCCATCTATTGGTCAGGGATTAAGAGATTATTAATGATTTAAAATGAATCAACAGAAATAATTAAGATTATAATATGGCTATCATAAGCCAAATTTATTGTGTACTTATTTGAAAAATTGTGTTTGGTTTCTTCAACAGAAATGGTGTTTGAGGGCTTGTTCATTGAATACAATTGTTTGGCTAATATTGCAATACGGCAGTAAAATAGTCAATTAATCGTTCTTTTCTTTTATTTTATTTGGAAGGGCCAATGTCCACTTAAAAAGTGTAATGAATAAATAAAATAAAAAAATTCCCGGCACTTCAAATAGTGTCAGTCAAATCGACGGCTTCGTTAAAATGCTAGTATATCCAATTCCAAGCTTTTCAAATATGTCTTTTTAGCTTAAGTCGGACGTTAGGTACTACAATATACCAAAGCCACCGCCTCTAGCATTGCTTATAGTAAAGAACCGTAAGGTCTCGATGTATTAATATTATTTTTTTGGCCAGAGCCACTTCATGTGGAAGGGGTTGTAATATAAACTTCAAAAAGAGCTCAATCGAAAGCAAATTGAAAGTTCTATTGCCCTTTTTAAGAGTCGAAAGTGATCAAAGGACAAGCAGCCCCCTACCAAGCCTTTTTATACCCAAACATATCTGATCAAAATTTAAGATAGCCATTTTGTTCAAAATAGTCCGAAGCTTAAATACGACTTCGGGTTGACATAGGCCCAGAGCCCCTGGAGCAAGGGATGCAAGTTTTCAATTGCTTACATATAAGGTTGGTCATTGGGGAAAGGGGTCATGTTTGATCCCGAGTCTCAAAAAGCTTAGGGTATTACGGTGAAACTTTTGGAAAATTTTGAGGAGGATGTCAAACAAATCAGAACACACTTTATACAGAATGGTTGTCAAAAGAGCGTAGCAGCAAATTCTAAGAAACGGCGGAGGGTATTAAGTTCAAACTTTCAAGGCATATTGAGGAGGATGTTGAAGAGGGATCAGGAAGAAACCAGCCCCTTCTCTTGCCATTTTAGATGCACCCTTAACACTGATAGAAATTCGAAAAGGTATTTTGTTCAAGATAGTCAACAGGTTTAACAATTATACCTGGGTGGAGGCCACGCCTCCCCACAGCCTCCGAGGCAATGAATGTGTATTATGCAATGTGTTCATTTTTTACATGCTAAGGGTACTGAGGTGAAATTTCTTCGAATCTTTAGAGATGTTTTGAGCTAAATCGAAAGACATTCTGTACATCCAAGTTATCAAAGAGGCGTATCAGCAATATTTTAGGAACGTGTAAGGGTATTAACTTTAAACTCCCATGGCCGCTACTACTACAGCTGCTACCGTAACTGAACTTATTATTACTTGCAGCTGCTACTGTGACTGGAAATATAAGATGACGTGTGACGTTTACAACTGGCAACTGTGACTACTTACGACTTTAACTACGACTACTTTTTACTGTTAGTACTCCTGACTTCGACTACTCGTGACTGTGACTACCACTGCTTGCGACTACGTTTATTTCTATTTGTGATATCTTTCAGAAAATTTCGAGGGGAATATTAAAAAAATTAAAGACAATATATGTAAAATCAAAACACAAATTTTTGACTACCTTCAGAGATTTTGAGGGGGATTTTGAACAGAATCAAAACAAACATTGTGCATGCTGGTTGTCGAAAGAGCGTATGAGTAATATCACTGGGAAGGCAAAGGGTAGTAAGCTGAAACATACAGGGGGATACTCGGAAATGATCAGAGGGCAGTCAGCTCCTCCTCTACTTACCCTATTTAGATACACCCTCTCCAATACCGATCAAAATTTAGGACAAATAGATTTTGTTCTGAATAGTCAAAAGGTCTATTAACTAAAAACCAACAAAGAAAAAAATCTCAATGAAAAAAAAACGAGACTGCGGCTAGTGGAAAGAAAAGACGAAAAATGTAAAACAACGTGGATATTTTGCCTGCATCGCCTGTGAAGACGCCTTGTTTGGATACAGGCGAAATATCTGCGTTGTTTTACATTTTTCGTCTTTTCTTTCCACTGGCCGCAGTCTCGTTTTTTTTTTCATTGAAATATTTTTCTTTGTTGGTTTTTTGTCATGGCTGGCCAGTTCGGCTAAAGATCTTTCATTCGTCTATGAACTATTCCTCTAGGGATACCAAGGCCCCCATAGCCCCATGGGCGAGGGTTGGGATTTATAAAGTTCTCTCACTGTCCACATACGGGATTTACCATTGCGAAAAGGGGAATATTTGATATTCCCCTGCTTAGCTAAGGGTATTGATTTTAAGGTGAAACTTCAGGGAATGTTGAAGAAGGGACTTAACTAAATGAAAAGACTGTATTTGCATCAAGGTTATGAAAACGGCATGTAAGCACTATCTTAAGAGCGGCTAAGGGCCTTAACTTAAAACTTTTAGGATTACTATTGTTACTACTACTGTGATTGCAACTGCGACTACTTGTGACTGTGACTGTTTGCAACTGAGACTATGACTACATGCGACTACTTGTAAGCGTGACTACTTGCGAACAGGACTGCAACTACTTATGGCTGTGACAACTTGCAACGACTACTGTGACTGCCTGTGACTGCAACTACTTTAGACTGCGCCTGTGACTGGTTTTATCTGATAATGTGCCTACTTGTGTCATTTAATTTTTTTTCGAATATAACTACTTGTGACTGCAAACACTAGCGAATGCAAATATTTGTGACTTTGACTGCAACTAAAGCTACTTATGATTGTGACTATGACTGTTTGCATCTGCGACACTTTTGACCGCAAATACTTGCGACTACAACTACTTGGGACTACAGCAACTTATAACTGCGACTGCAACTACTTATGACTTCGAATTAGAACGCAACTGGACTGCTACCTCTGCTACTTGCAGCTTTCACTACTTGCAAGTCTGATAGCGACTACTTGTCACAACTAGTAGCTGTAAATTTTACTGCTCGCGATAGGAACTACTACTGTCAGTGCTGCTGCTACTACTAATACGATTGTGAATGTGACTGCAAACATTACTACAACTTCTTCTATTACGTAAAACTATTAAACTAAATCAAAAGAGTTTAACTTCATTCTACTTTTCAAAATGGTATAGCGGATCCATGCTGTCAAAAAGGCTTATCTGCAATATATCACGAATGGTTAAGTTGTGAAGTTGAAAATTTCAAGAGCTAACGAGGAAGATGTTGCAATACACCAAAAGACGCTAAGTCCATCCAAGTTGTCAAAAGGCCATACCTGGGTGCATCTACATTTATCTCCGGTACGGATAATAAGTTGAACCTTTAATGGAATGCTGAGGGGGATGTTAAAAAAAAATCAAAAGACATTAGATGCATCCAGGTTGTCAGAATGGGGCGTAGCTGCACTATCTCAGGAACGACTAATAATATTAAAGTGAAACTTTAAGAAAATTTCTATTGTGAGGCTAAACTAATCCAAAAGACATCATAGGTGTTCTGGTTGTCAGAATGGCAGGTCTGCAATATTTCAGGAACAGTTAAGGGTACTAAGTTGAAACTTCCGGAAAACGTTGAGGGGATTTGATTTTAATCAAAATGCAACTATGTGCATCCCGGTTGTCAAATGGGAGTGTGTGCAATATCATAGGATTGACAAACGATTACCGTTGAAACTTTCAGAGAATGTTGAACTAAATCAAAAGATACCATGTACACAGGCTATTTAAAATGGTGCTCGCAATAGGTGCAATATATCAGGAACAGTTATGGGTACTAAGTTGAAACTTTCAGAGAATGTAGAGAAGGATATGGAACTCGATCAAAAGACAATATGTGCAACCCAGTTGTCGAAAGGGCGTACTCATGGAATTAAGTTGTCTTTCCAAGGCCACAACATAACGTCCTATATGCCCTCATTTTATAGTGCAAGGTCATCTTTTTAGTGCGCAAAATGTCACTGTCCCATTCCCATTTTAGCCTCTAAGTTATTTACATTCGCTGAACTTTTACTTATAGGAACTGACAAGTAGGCGAGGGGCTAATAGCCGACCGTCATAGGTTTCCCTCCCTTTGTGTCTACGGCTGTGCCTCCGTGCCTCCGGCACGGAAGCACACCTGAAACAGTGTGTTCTTGAACATAAAGGAATACAATTTTGTTTTCTAGTAATGGAAAGCGTACGCCACGTTTTTTTACGACGTCAAGCTTTCTCCTCTTGAGAGGTTATCTTTACTTGGTCGTGTTCTTTACTGCGTTCGACATTGGAGATCCTGGGCCCTAAAAAGTGGACATTATGCTTTGAACGAGAATTTTATTACCACAAACTATTACCATTGCCTAGAAATAAATATGCATTCCCTAGTGCTTCTCATTCGTCGATTCAAACGGCTCGGGCTCCAACGTCTTTTCAAACTCTCCGACAAGAATAGCCAACCGTGTGAAGATTTTTTTAGGAAGATGCGTTCTCAAACCAGCACTTACAGTACTGTAATAAACTTTTCGTTCCTCCAACTTCTACATCGAATTCGTCGATATGAAAGTATAACGGATTTTGAAGCTCAATATTCTAATGAACAGTTGCCCTTGCCCAAGGCCAAGCGAGTTAGATCTATGGGTGTTGTGTCTGTCAGTTCTGATTTTTCTTTGCCCGGGGACGATGAAATCAAGCTCGAGCTAGGGCGAGCTCGTATTGAAAGCCAGCGAATAATGAAAGCCTTGATACCCGACGACGTACTTTCTGCTTTCGGTCACCAAGAACCGAATGTTCGTCTTTCTGTACTTCACGACAATGACTCAGACGATGACTCAGAGGAAAATACTCTGTCCAATAAGCAGGAAAAGGATTCCGCAACTGACATTGAATCGGGCTTGGAAAATAACGGCATCTTTGAAAATTTGCCTATGATTGCTCACTGTAGGAAACACCCAGTTGAGAAAAATTGTGTTAGTGAGCCTGTGACCAACGTGAAGAATTCTAGATTTTTTCTTGTCAAGAATTCTGACGGCTCCACAACACCAATAAAAAAAACCACGCTGTTGGGGCTTCTGAGGGAAAGCTCTGAGAAGCTGAGTAGTGACCGATTAAAACGGGTGATGGTCCAGGGCCGACGAGTAGGACTACGTGAGTCTCCACAAACCAATGCAGAGGTCGGTGTGAAATCGGAATTGCTTATCAGGGAATGGTGCGTTTACAGACCGGTTGGCAGGGGAAAGAGAGTATTAGTTGGGCGGGTCATACAGTTTGGCTACTTGTCTGGGCGAAGATGCCACTCTGTTGACACGCAGAATATGGAGATGCCGTTCCCTGACGACATAGGAATTCTGTGGCAGTAGTTCCGGCTGAATGCTGATCTCACATTAACTGCCGTATTGGTAGACCAGGGTTACTGTGACTCCAGCCTGTATATCATGCATTCAGCAGAACCCGTTTCTATGGAAATCGGCACCAACATTGTCTTTTGCTTTGACTCAGACGTCTTCACAAAGCTGAATTCATTTATCCAGAAGAAAGGGTTCCACTTTTTTGATGTCTCGTCAGCATCGCAATCACCATGTTAAAAATGGCACCTAAACCCAAAACTGACCTTAAGACCATAACCACCACCATTGCCATGTTCTGTGTGACAACAGAAGGAATTTTGTTTAACATTTTCAGAGGTAGTTGTTATTTTTTTTCCTCCCCTCCTCCTCTCCACTCGGTGATATTTTAATACAAAAACATATAAATATTACAACTTTATACATTATCATATCACCTAAACTTTAAAAAAAAAAAAAAAATTATTATATACCAGTCAATGTATTATGCCTTGCGGTGGCACTTTTTTCCTTATTTTTTTCGTTTTTTTTAGCCCTTTTTACGACCAACCTTAATCAACAAAAAAAAAAAAAATACAACCAACCCATCAACAAAAAACCAAAAATAACCTTAATACCGACGTGCATGAGGGCACAACACTGAACAGAATCTTGAACCGTGTCTCCTACGGACGAGGAGGCCACCCACGGCGGGGCTGGTCCTTCCAGCTCAAGTGCGTATGCCCCTCGTCCCCCATTCACTTGAGCTCTTGACATAATTTTATGAGTCTCGAATGCATTCCGAGATCTAGGGCAGTGGAAGCGATGAATACCATCGGAAAACTTGTTATGCTCAGTAGAAGACTTAGTGTTTATACTTGTGCTAACCGAGCTTAGTTTGATTTACTGAAGCTCATTTGTCCAGTTTCTTAGGGTTGTCATTTGAGCTGTGATTATCGAGATGATTGCTGAAACGTACCAATAAATATCTGAGAAACTAGTTATTTTTTTAGTTGGTTGCTTTACTTAGCGCTTTTTACTAATAACTTGGCAGTAACAGTTTTTTCTGACTGTTGCTTTACAGTTTTCTCTTCAAATACTCAAAGGTCTGGGTTTGATACCAAGAAAGTTAGATTATAAGTACAATCGGGAAAAAGGGATCTGTGTTTCTTCCGGATTCTATCGTGTCAAAGCAGCAGATTCCTTTTTTTTAGTACAATTAAGAATCCGAGATCCAACGGTGCGTCTTGGCACAGCCACTAAACAGAAAAGCAGGTATGATAAAAGGGAAAGGGACGTGTGAAGACGTGATAAAAGGCAACTTTTACCGCTGGCCAAGCCATATTGAATAGGGCTGCGAAGCGTGACGTCAATTCTTGGGCGGAAAATTCAAATAACGATGAAGCGTGGATGCGTAGACACGTTTTTTCGGAACTTTGGCGAATTGTTTTGGCCTAAAATATTTGTCGTAGATCCTACTAATCCACCAGAACGTTTTCACGTCGAAATAATACTAGGAATATTGACAATCAGTTGCTAGTTACAACTAGAAACCACGTTTCACGGTACTTTGAATTTCGCACCTTGCTTTTCACGTCATCACCGCGCAGCCCTATGTTGTATAACTTAAAAACCGTGTTCCGGGATTTTTTTTTAAATTTCGGGATTTTTTTTAAAGAAAAATCGGAATTTTATTTTTGAGCTGCTGGCAGCACTGTATGTGTAATAGGAAAAAGTGACACCATCAGTGCCATCGTAGGGTTACCTAGTTTTTGCATGGATATCAACAACTTGCAGTCCTCCGTTCTTCTTCTTTAGGTACATATCAGTTGTTTTCAGTCTTGGGGGTTCTATTCCTTGCCAAATAAACCCGTAAATGATTTTTTCCAAGTTTTAAAAGATCGCTTTTGAAGGTGCTGAAATATTCGACAGATACCAAATAACAGGCAAGCTGTATATATTTATATATTGCGCCCTGTGGAATATTTTATAATTTTCCTTCCCTGTCCATTTTTAATGCCTCCGGCATGCCTCCGGAGGCATGCCTCCAGGTGTCCCTCAAAATGCCCAGTTGTTAACCCCTCGCAAGTAGGTCCGATGCATTAGACTCCTGAGGAAGATGATTCTAGATAGACGGGTAGAGGGTGAATCCCCTCTCTCTTTTCTTGTAGTCTGACTCTTTTTTTGAAAACTTGGGTGTTGTAGGTTTTAACGTTAGAGTTGCTTTTCATTACGTGTTAGTACTTGATTTTTTTTTTTAAATTGGTAGAAACCCTGCTCCTGAGGAAGATGATTCTAGATAGACGGGTAGAGGGTGAATGAGGAGCTTTTCGGCTAATCTTTCCTAGTCGTTTACTACTTCAGGTATTTGGAAACATACTAGGTGAATACTTATTTCCTTTTGCCCTGGCAAGAGGAGAAGGAGCTATTTAGAGAGAGGCGCCTGGATTTAATTATAGATTTAAATGTGGAATTATAGATAAAATCAAGTTTTGTCTAGAACCTATCCTAAAACCCTCTTATTGAACCTAAAGAGTCGTGCTAGGTAATTTCTAAGAGCTACAGCACAAAGTGAGGAGCCCTATTTTGCAACAATTCTTCTCAGGACTTAACGTCATACATAGAAGGGTAATTGAACTGTATGGAAAAATAGTTTTTGAGCCAGGAATTGCTCACACTTTTCTAGCACAAGAAGAAAATTCGCACTTCCCTCCACTCTTGTCAAAATGGGATACTATTTTCTCTCCGTTTATTTACAGTAGAAACACATATAATATAAATCAAAATATTGAACTTCAGATATTTACAGTCAACAAGATCTACTAAGAACGAACTGCAAAGACGCAATTATACGTATAGAAAAACACATGGTGTAGAAAATAAGAAAGAAAGAAATCATTCAGACCAGTAAACAATATCCTTAAAATAAATGGAAACAAAAACATAGTTAGTTCTCTCACAGTAACTATTCCTCAAGGATATACGTACTTTCTAGTCACTCTTATAACATGAGAACGAATATGAATAGGGTAGTACGATCACTTCCAAACTATAAATTAAAACTATAAATTAAAGAATAATTAAAACTATAAATTAAAATAAATCCTACGTTACATACAACAAAGTAGTTTTACATCAAACATACATTGATCTCTGTTGAAACTGCGAATGAACATTTAAATAATTCCACCAGCTGCTCAATCCAAGCTGTACGTAAAATATTATTACGCAAAAGAAGTGAATATAATGTCTGCATTACCTGTACTGCCTTCTTTAAGATTAAAGAAATATGAAAAAAGCTAGAAGCAACATTAAAACTTAAAACGAATAGAAATTATTCCATATTTGAGGGGGGGACGCCCTTTCATCAACTCTTCGCTTGTTACGCAAAAGTTTTTTTATGGCATTAAAAAAGCTTCTTATTCCAATTCAACAGCGCTTGTGTTTCAGGAGCCGTTCTTAAAGAACTGGGTGTAAAAAGCCAAACTTTAGTGTAAAGAAGCAAAGAATTGAGGAGGTGACAGTCCCCCTCATGCATGGAATAATTTCTTTTAGTTTTAAGTTTTTATGTTGGTCATTAGGCTACTTTTACTTGCAATAAACTTGTGTTTCACTTGAATCACACTTGTCATCCCCACCCCCAAGAAATGTCCTGGAGAGACTCATGATGCAATGCCTGACCTTTCCAGCATCTGACCTTTCCCGCCTAGATAAATGTAATATTTTATGCTATACAGAAAAAAATTGTTGTAATAGAAGGGGCCATGTTACTCTCCCATCTTGCACCAATAATAAAGGCGTAGACTTAAAATTTCCCGAGAATCAAGGTTTCTACCCCCCCCCTCCCAAAACGCATTCTATATTTATTTCAAACCTCGAGGAGAGTTAGTATATTTGGGTATTAAAATTGGTTCTTTGAGGCATCTGACCCCCCCTCCCCATACACCTACAAAATGACTCATCACCCTCCTTCATAACAGCTTACACGCACTTACATAACACTGTTTGTAATTTTATGAAATATGAATCAAATCCTTTTTTTTTAAAGAAGCTTGAAAATAAATATCAGAAACATCTTTCTGTAAGAAGAAGGGAGATATTGCCCTGCATCCATCTTATTCAGGCTTAGATGAGAAATTAACTCGAATCCCCAACCTGCTATACCTCTTTCTATATTTATCTTGAAAATCATAAGAGTTAGACGATTTGGGCATTGAAATAAGCTTCTTTAGGAACTTACCCTCTCCCCAGCCCTAACAATGACCCAACACACTTCTTCACAATATAGGTGATGAATCAACTTAGTTAAGTCACACATTAAGATAAATATCCATATTAACCATTTATCTTATAGTGACTACGTGAAATATCAGGAATGAATGTTTTGCCGTGTGGTATTACTTCTTTTGCAACTGGGAAGCTCAAAACATAATTTTTGACACTTTTAAATCGATTTAGCTTTCTCAGAATTTTCTGTCGAAAGCAACTTAGTTCTCTTTAGGGCAAAATCGTAGTTTGGTGCCGCAAAATGCCCTTTTTCCATGGCAGAGTCCTTTTGTTCACTAATAGGGAACCTTAGTTTTTATTTTTCATTTAAATGAGCCCTCTCCCGATCTTCTAGGACCAGTGGTTCAATGCGATACCCCCTGGAATAAAAACACAAATCGGTGATTTTTCCTCTGGGAAACAAAATGCAAAAGTCCACTTTTTCCTAGATAGGAGCTTGAAACCTTTACCATAGGATTTCCTGATAGGAAGAAAATATTACTGTTAATTTCATTAAAATAACTTAACTTTTTGGGGATGCTTCTCCCCTTTTTCAAAAATCAGGCAAACTTTGTCAGGATCGTAGTTTTCTATGGGTAACGTTAAGCTTAATTATTCTTATATATTTGGAACCAACATGAAAAGTCTATTCTTTTGATGTATTAATTGTCACAAAAATTTCTTTTTTTTAGATTTCGGTTACTATTCTTCATTTTCATTGTTTTGCCTATATTTCCATGTCTGAATTTCAAAGCTTTGACTCAAGACCAAATTAGCAGAGATCTGTCCAAAGAAGAACTGAATCTTTTGAGCGCATATGATCTATTACGGATTGTCCAGGAGGACAATTGAAATATGTTAATAGCTGATTATATTCAATAAAGTTATGCCTATTCAAGTACTTTGACAAGCAAGGGGTCTGACATGTTTTAATCATTTGCCATTTTTGTGTTGTGGTATTTAAATGAGAATAGCTAAGGAGTGGCCTAATAACTTCTTAGTTATTCGGCCACATAAAGGAAAACAGAAATTTATATATATATTTTTTATTATTAAATGACCACTTTTATTACATGACGTGAAATATGTTCCCCCTAGAAAATAAGTTTGTAGGAAATAAGACCTGATATAAAGTCCTTCAGTCTACTTGAAACAACAGTGGTAATGGATCAACACTTTAGAGGGTGGAGCACAATCCAAAGTGGCAAAAACAAATTTGTAAAAGACAAAAATTAGAGTAACTGCATACTGTTTATTTTCATTTTTAAGAATAATTCAAAAATAGTCTAAAAATTATTGTTATTGTGTAATAGCTGTTGTTGCAGCTCTTAGCAGTGTCATTTCTAGCATTCGGCTCTATTTGTTTCTTTTTAAATTTGTGTTTTTTTTTCGTAGTAATTACTTTGTTTTAATATTACTAGTTCTGATCAGCATTTATGAGAAGCAAATTGAGAACACCGATGACACAAAAGAGTGGAATTAGTGCCCGTGGATGACACAAAATCCAAAAATTACTTTTTGTTTGTGCATTAAAGTACTGATGGGTTTTCATTTTTCATACACGCAGTCAATACAAAATGTGTCATTATTCTAGGCTGTTTATCCAATAGAACTAACGGTTAAAGGGTATCACATAATTGCGCACAAGATGAGCCAGGAATAGAGCCAGCAAAATCTTGCGTGGGGAGGGAGTTTCCAAAGGCCTCAAAAAACTGGCGAAGGCCCAAATTTCAAAATTTTCCATGAGAGGTAATCCAGATGGATTAGATGAAATTATTCTGAATATGAGGGATGGGTATAGGCATCTACCCCCCTCCCCCTAAAAATATCCCTTGGAAAACTTACCCTGCGGAAAATTCCCCCCTCCCTCGGAAAATACCTCCCATAAAATCCCTTCAGAAAACTTACCCTCGGATTATCCTGCCCCCCCCGCAGTCCTATAGCGTTGCCTATAGTTAAGAGCCGTAAGGGTTCAATGTATTAATATATTATTTATTTACTTTTCCCCAGAGACACTTCAGATGGATGGAGTCATGGCATAAACTTCGAAGGGAGCTCATTCGATTGCAAATTAAAAGTTCTAGTATTCTTTTTAAGAGTCAAAAGTAATTGGAGGGCAAAAAACCACCCATCACACTCTTTTTTCCTCAAAGGCATCGGATCAAAATTTCGAGATAATCTTTTTGTTCGAAATAGTTCAAAGGTCAAATTACAATACCCCCGGGTTTGACAACCCCCCTTACAACCTCCAGGGCAAGAGATGTAAGCTATGAAAGTTGCCCATTGTTAAGATTTCTGGTCTGTGCTGTTATTATGAAAGTAAAGTGCAACATTTAAACCCAAAATGAGCAGAATTTATTCTTTATAGTAGGGGGACTGTCCCTTTCTCATCCCCACCTCCGCCTCAAGGTCGTAAGAACATTGGAGGATGCTGCTCATTCGATCAGAAATTGAGAATTCTAGTTCTTTTTTTGTAATTCGAAAGTGATTGGAGACCAACCAACCCTTTTCTAAAACTGTTTTTGATATTGGTCCTTTCGTTACCCCTTAGGACATCTGATCGACATTTTAAGGTATCTATTTGTATTTCATTTTTGGCTGCTAAGTTTTACGCATGGGGAATTTTCCAAGGGGGGATTACTGCGCGGATTTTCAGAAGAGGGAAATTTTCTGGGAAGATTTTCAGCGGGGAGGGTTTTCCGTGGGATATTTTTCCTGGTGGAGAATTCTCCACGGGTATATTCCGGAGGAGGTAAACTTTAGATCCCCATTTCCCCTCCTCTTAAACCTCTAGTTCTTTACGCTGTGGTTTCAATGGTTTCCCTAATGCTTCAAGAATGAATGCTCGAACACAAGGACAGTAAAAGTGGAAGTAATTTTTCAAACTGTAAAGAATGGAAGGGTTAATTGATGCGCATTAGGTTTTAACTATAACATTTTCGGTTCGCATTTTATGAAAGATAACTGGTAAGTATAATACTAGCAACTACCAGCTGATTATATATGTCACACTTAAAAATGATCTCAGTACAGCACAAACAAAGATTAGTGCACGGGATAAGGGTTGAGGGGGGCCAATATGCAGAGTAATTTCTATTCGTTCCAAGTTTCAACTTCTCTTTCTCTTTTGGCCTCATTTGTAAAAAGTCTTTTTTTTTAATTTAGTGTTTGGTTGAAGACGGCTTCCAATGAACTGCTTGTTTTTATCCTTTTCTGAATTCCCTAATCAGTTACTAGGATTAACTTGGTAAAATTTTTTATTTTTATCATGCTGGAAGTCTGTTTGAGAATTCCAACGCACTGGTACCGCGTGGTATACTATGTAGAAAATGCTGTTTCCATTGCTTCTTTTTGCGGTGTCATTCGTAAGCATCTTTCGACATAAGGACCTTACTATAGGATTGATTAAGGAAGACATCTTTACTTTATTGAACTAGGAGGGTTTAGGAGAGCCCCTCCCCTCCTCGGTATCACTTGTATTGTAAAGTTTGGAACATAATTTTGGTTGGACCATTTTGTTGGATTTTACCAAAAGAAATTTTGATATTTACAACCAATTGCCAACTTGCCGCTTTACGATGCTCATTTGTCTTTTATTTTATTTTTATTTTTTTACTTTTGTAACCATTTCTTTTTTTTTGCTTTACGCTTTACGATGCCAACTTGCCGCCTTACGATGCTGGTTTGTGTTTTATCTCTTATGTTTTTTTTACCTTTATTTTAAGGATTTTTATCTTTTTTTTAGGATTTTTATCTTTTTTTCAGGATTTTTATCTTTTTTTTTACTTTTGTAACTATTTCCTTTTTTTTTGCTTGACATATTCATGTGCTTGTAATTGAAAACTGCCCGAAAGTAGGACAAATAAGATGAAAAGCAAGTGTTTTCTGTTTCCCTCCTCAAAAAAAGAAAAATAATAATACTCCCCCTCCTTTTACGGAAGTAAAATATTTAAGCCTAAACGGGTTTCGGGATCCATGGGTATCGAACACACAGGGAATATTTTGCTACCCTGCTTCACATATTTCATAAGGTAGCATAAGCAAGACATGTATTATGAACATATAACACGAGTTCATATTAACGTATTACGAACATATCTTAATGGTGTATATACTAGGCTAGTAAAAATTCCTTATATGAAATTATACTTATATATCCAGATCTACCTTTCCGAGTATCTCTACTTTCCAGGCCTTGAAAGTAAACCATAGTTATCCAAAAGTAAACTGCATATAAATTCATTTTTAAATCGTCATCATCAACATATCATATAAAGGAGTACATTCAATTTCAAACAAAAGTCGCAACCTAGCGATGAATCTGGATTAGAACTAAGCAGCTTAGAATCACTGAGTTCCACAGGAATATTTCACCACTAGAAACCGCGCGTAGAGCTTATTACGTCGACAATTGTGGCATTCTCGTATATGATTTCTTTTCAAGTGTCTCCGTGTTGTCCACGAAATGAAAATTAGCAATTAAAAGACGCCAACATAGATCATTTACATAAGGATGTAATGTAAACCCTGAGTGATATTTTTATGCCGAACACACCAAACCTATTATATAGTCACAAGAAATTGACATAGTGTATTCTGCAATTGATACCAGTTTTATAGAAGTCAGGTTAATTTAAGTCTTCATTTAGGCAGGGCCGTATCCAGGCTTTCTGCTCAGGTAGAGAAGGCTAGCAAAAGAACGATTGTTCGGATAGGTGGGTACCAAAAGTATTTTTTTTTCGGGAGGAGGTGGTACCAAAAGAATTTTTGCTCAGGGAGGATAAGGGTTTTTACCTACCTTTTTCATATAAAATTACAATTTGAAGAAATTTTTGTTGTTTTTTAGGCGAATAGTCTCTTTGCTTGCATTTTGATAAACAATTTACAAGTCAGAGAAAAATTTCAGGGGGATCAAGCCCTTCCCCGCCCTTGAATACAGTCCTGCATTTAAACAACATTCTCAAATACACAATTTCATTGATTATTTAAAAAATAAGCGAGCTTCATTTAAGATAGAAAATAGTTAGATCACATGAGTTGATAATCCAGTTTATTCTCGTGTTATGCACTGTGTTAGTTCAAGTAGGCTTACAATGGACGTAGAACTTGAGCTACAGACAAGAAAACCAAAGAGACACAGGGTTAGGAGTCAGAGGCAAGGGAGGCAGTTTAGGTATGCCGAATAAATTAATAATAGTTTCCACATGTCTGCATAATTTCTGTAAAAAAAGGTTCTTTTGAAACACTGTAAAGAGTACATTTCGTCCAAAAGGTGCATTTTCAAAATAATATTTATTTTTTATCAACAGACAGAAACTTAAGAATTAAACTGACTATTATAGCAAAATATCTGTATTTTAGTATAGTTTCTAATTTACTCTGATCTTTAGAGAGATGTGCAGCACTGTAGTATAACTCAAACAAAATACTGAAATTCTGTATTTAATCGGTTTTTTTTCAATGTTTACATAAAATATATGCAGTTTACAAAATAATTTGTTGTTTTTTTTTTAATTCGAGCTTAAATTTTCTTAAATTTACAAAATATAATTATTTTTAATTCACCAAATTTATCAAATGCTTACTTAAGATCTGCAAATAAAAATGCATGAAATTAATTTGCCTCGACAGTACGTTTAAAATTTGATCTATCCTAAATTTCCTTTATTAGGTCAATAGGGAAGCGGGATGTATAGTGACAAAGCAGCGGCTTATAAATATCCCCGTGATGGAAGTAAATTGACCCTTAGAAAAAATCTAAGATTCCTAGAAGGCACCACTTCCTGCACATTGCTTCCACAAACCTATTTTTTAGTCCTATCAGAGTGAATACTGATCCAAAGCCTTGGACGACAAATTAGAAAGTGTTTATTATGAATATTGGGTCGAGATGGCCCCAAAACCAGTACAAGAGAATTGACCTTCGGACTTCATCAAAATCTTAATATATTAACAACTTTTTCCATAGTATTGTATGTTTACCCTATCGTTCTCCAGGTTTCTTTTTTAAGCCCCCAAGACTTCGGAAGAGGTTGATTTATACTTGGAAACGTCATTTTGAAGGTTGTTCTTGTGTTTACAGATCAGCTCTATTGAATTCGTTTGCTTTTTCTTTTTTGTCGTATTTATTTAAAGAGAAAATTTGGTGGATATGTGATAACCATTTCAAACATTTAGTGGTAACGAACTGAAAGTAAGGAGCGACTCAGCCCAATAGTAACCAAAACTAAATAAAAAAGGAATCCTTATAGCAGTTAAGACATCAAAAGCTTTTTATGCTGATTCCAAAAATATAAAATTCATTAAATTTAATATTACCCACGAAACGCTCCGAACCTGAGAAAACTCGCCTGAATTTTGAGAATTGGGACGAACACCCCCAAAAATTCAAGCAATCTTAAAGAACATCACACCATAAGATTCAGCATACAATGGAACCTTACTGTAATGCTTTGAAACTCACGAGTTTCACGAAATTCACAATGGGAAGAAAATACATCACGGATTCGTGATTATTTTTTATTTCTTTTTTCTTCATCGGTGATCATATCAAACCAATGGTCCTAGAAGATTAGGATAGGGCTCACTTGACGGAAATTAAAAGTTCTAGTGCCCTATCTAAACGATCAAAAATATTGAGGGTAACTAGCCATCCTGTCATGTCTCCTTTTCCATAGGGAAATCCGATGAAAATTTTGAGATAGCCTTTCGATGCAGCATAGTTGAAAGGTCCAATAACAATGCCTCTGGGGATGACATGCCCTCCCATATTTCCTGGGGAAAAGGATGTATGTTATTAAATTTGCGCATTGTTTTACATAATTTTTATTTGGAAATGTTTCAGGGGAATTATCAGCCGGGTGAAGATTTCTCAAGCGGAGAATTTTCAGTGGGGAGGAAATATCCCAAGAGGGCTTCTTCAGGGGGATTTTATATCGGTAGGGGGGAGTTTGTTATTTCAGAAAGTTGCTCGTTGTTTAAATATATCATTTGTTATTGGGAAATATAAAGACATCTTTCCAGGAGAAACTTTCCACGGGCGGGGGGAGGGTGCTCTCGGGGAAACATTTCCCGGTGAAAGGAGGGAAGAGACCCTATATGACCTGGGAAATACATAAATTAAAAAATAAATGAAATTAAAGACATTTTTTAAGTGGGAATTGTCCGAGAGGAAATTTTTAGCAAGGAGATGTCCGAGGAAATTTCCTGGGGATTTAAACGGGGTCAAATTTTGCATGAGATTAGCTCTCCGTGAGGTACTTTTGGTGGGGGAAGGTTTTTTTCCGGGAGGGGAGGTCAATTTCATGGCATGATATGAAAAACAATGAGAAATTAAATTTTAAAAAAGAAGTCTTGTCAACTGAAAGTCAGGAACAACATTAAAACTCAAGACGAACAGAAATTGTTCCGTATTTGAGGGGGCTTTCTTGTCTTTAGCCCTCACTCTTTAGGATAAGAGTTAACTCTTTGGTCCAATTCCTTAAGAACGACTCCTTAAACACAGGGGCCCTCTAATGAGAATAACAAGCTTATTTTAAAGTAGGCTACTTTAGCGTAATAGGTGAGCGGCTAGGGGGGGGGTATCCCTCCTCATATATGAAATAATTTCTGTTTCTTTCATGTTGATCCTTATTTTTAGTTGTACTTGTTTTCTTGTTTTTACTTGTTTAATTTGTTGACTTGTTGTTACTTCTTAAGTTGATGCAATTATTTAAATTTAGATGCAATGTTCGCATACTTGCCTAAAATCTGCCTTTGCTATTAGCGTAAAAAGTCTGACAGAAAAGAAATACGAAATTTTGAAAAATAATTAAGATTTTTGAAATAAATTTGATTGTTCAAAAATACAGACGTTCTATCAAAATTGACATATAAAAAGTGTTGAAGAAGCTACAAAGAACATAAACATTCTTTTATAGAAGGCAATAATGAGCATCAAGTTATAAAACTGTTGATAAATTCCTTATTAAGCTTGGTTCATAATGGATAACGTTAAGATTTTCTTCAAGGTAGTATATCTACATTCAGTGTTAAGCCCCTAAGAAATAGTCTCTATGGGAAAACATTCTGTAGCTCTAACCATCCGCTTGCCACTTTTCTGCAGACGTTTTTGTTACAGTTCAAACACGTTTAAGACAGACGATAGAAGCTGTGATATAAAGCTTAATATTTGACTGTTCGAAAATTTTTCATCAAGAATGTACAAAGACAGGGGAAGGGGATTCAGGCCCTCACCACCTCCCCTTTCAAGAAAGTAATGTCAACACTTTTTGTAGTATCACCTATAATCAAGGCCGTATCCAGGGGGCGGGGGATTTGGGGAATTTGAACGTCCCCCGAAATGTCTGTCCGACTCGTAAAAACATAACAAAAATAAATATAAACAATTTTTATGCGTTTTAAAGTATTTTTTTTACCCCTCCCCCCGAAAAATAACTTTTGTCCCCCCCCCAACCCCCAAAAAAATCCTGGATACGGCCCTGCCTTTAATATCTTAAATTCTCATGAAATTCAACAATTTCTGGTACTTTCTAGAATTTACCCCCTCCGGAAACAAATTCTCGTATACGTGTCTCACAAGCATTTAGGAAACAACATGATCTGATAAAAAGGAAACGGTTTTTGTGGGCAAAACTGTCTGAATTGTACTTGCAGCTTATGTATAATTTTTCGAAATTTCACAAGATCTATTGGTTTCAGTTCGTAACCTCATCTTCAAACTTCTCATTTAAATTTGATTGGAAGACTACTAAACTGGTTTCATCACTTTCTTTCGTTGGCTCACAGCTAACTGGGTCTCCTAATATGAAAGAAACTGTTCCAGCAGTGCGACTTACTGCCTGGTTGTCACTGCCATGTGAAGGGCTTGATTGAGTATCAACAAAAACTAAAAAAAGAAACATTGTAAATATTCTTCTTTTTCTGTTCTCTTAGCATCATCGAACCCTTTATGGACATGTTTGCTTCCTTAAGGATTAGCTGCTGAAACTTTAGCACACAAGTTATATAGTTATATTTGTAAGTATACATAAGTATACGTACACATTATGTATATATGTATACATAAGTATATATTCATATGTATACGTAGTAATTTTCTTAGGCCGCAGTTAACGAAAAAAGCACAAGTTTTTGCGACAATAGGCCTACAGTACGGTTAACATTTGACAAGAAGAGCAATCAAACGGTGCATGGTAACAGACTGGATATAAGGAATGACTCGTGGAAACATCCACCGAAAGTAAACAGGAGTTTTAATAACAAAGGATAAACCAAAAGAATTTATTTGAAGTTTAAACCTACCCACCAAAATTTTGTCAGCATGAGGATATTTGCCTAATTTTTTAAATCAACGTGAACCATCCCTATTAGAGGGAAAATGAAGCAGTCTTGATGAAAATTATATAAATAAAATCAGAGCATAAGAGAACCCTATTGCAGAGGTTTCAAGACCCTACCTGCAAAAATCCAAAATTTTCTTTTTTTCCGTGAAGGATTCTCGCAGATGCTTGTCGGATTGTTTGTTTCTTTAATTTATTTTTTTTAGGGATAATGGCACCGAACCAATAGCCTTTGAAAATCGGGAGAGGAATCATCTGACAGGAAGCCGAAAGCTCAAGTGCCCTTTTGAAATAGGGAAAGGGATTGAGCCACAGCAAAGTGGTATTTTCTTCCGTTTTGTGGCGCGAACAGCAATTTAGGTTTATAACTGGCTAAAGGATTATCGAGTTCAAACTCTGAGTAAGCTATGCATTATGCTTCCTAGTTTCACAGGCTGCAATGCCGTGAGATAACGTATTGGTTTCTATGGTGTGCGTGTAACTGAACCACCGTGTAACTGAGCCACCAGCAGTTAAACCTCTGTAAGTAAACCACCATATAACTGAACCGTCATGTAACTAAACTCCTGTGTAACTAAACCCCTGCATAACTGAACCCCCGTGAAACTGAAATCACGTGTCACTGAACCATAAGGGCCTTGAACTCCATTTGACGAGACCGTTGTGCAACAAAACCCCCGTGCAACTTAGCCCGATTTCACTGAACCCCCATGTAAATAAACCCCCTTGTAACTGAGCCTTTGTGGAACTGAACCACCGTGTGACTGAACCACCGTGCAACTAAACCACCGTGCAACTGAACCACCATACAGCTTAACTACCGTGCAATTGAACCACCGTGCAACTGAGCCACCGTGTAACTGAACCATCGTGAAACTGAACCACCGTGCAAATGAGCCCTCGTGTAACTGAACCATCGTACAACTGAACCACTGAAGTCAGATTTTCAGTTTTCTAAAAATATTAGGCAATATCATTGGGTAAAACACAAGTCAGAATTTTTAAATGTTCTGCCTTGTTGAAATTGTTTGTTTCTTAAATTCATGATATAAACGCCCCCTCCTCAACGCCTCGCTCTTTATGCTAAAGTTTGAATTTTTCACAAATCTTTTTTTTAAACAATAAAAAACTTTAGCGTAAAGAGCGAGGCGTTGAGGAGGGGACAGCCCCTTTCATATACGGAATATTTTCTGTTCGTTTTAAGTTTTAATGTCACTCCTTACTTTCAGTTAAAAAAAAACTTGTTTTTTTTTGTTAATTTCTGAACGTTTTTGAATTAATGCATCTTTGATTTTGGCTCACCGTACATGAATAATTAAAACAAAATTTGCATATTAATTTTCCTTTCTTTGGCTAATTGGCCTTCTCGAAATTTTGTTCTGACGTAACTTACGAATTAACTTACGTAACGAATTTCTATATTCGTGTTTTTATTACGTATATTAGGGAGTTCGATCCCTAGTCAATACCTCGGTCTTCTTACGCTAAAGTTCGAATTTTGTTCGAATCACAAGCCCCTGAATCTCACAAGCCGGTTAATTAGAATAGATAGCTCTTTTGAAAGTACTAAAAAACTTTAGTGTAAAGACCGAGGTATTGATTAGCGGGTGAACCCTTTTATATACGTTATAATTTCTGTTCGTTTTTTAATATTGCTTCTTATTTTCAGTTGGAAAAAACTTGTTTTTTTATTTAATTTCTGATCGTTTTTTAAATAATGTTGGGAAATCTGGCGCCTCCTTGATGGAAATATTCCTTCCCCCAAGGAAATATCCTCCATGCAAAGATCCTCCCCCGTAACCCTTACTCCGACCCCCACTAGAAAAAACTCCTCCTGAAAACGTCTATATACTTCCCAATAATCAATACTATATGTAAACAATGGGCAAAGTTTATAACTTGCAGCCCTTCGCCTGGGAACTGTGGGGGATTAAGTCCTTCTAAAAAATATATTTATTAGATTTTCGACTATGCTGAACAAAATGGCTATCTCAAAATTTTAATTGGGTGACTTCGGGGAAAAATGAGCATGGGAGAGGGCCAAGTTGTCCTCCAGTTTTTTCGGTCATTTAAAAAGGGCACTAGAACTTTTAATTTCCGTTCAAATGATTCCTCTTACGATATTCTAGGACTACTGGATCGATACGATCACCCCTTGGGAAATAAAAAAAAACAAAACAAAAACAAACAAATAAACACGCATCCGTGATCTTTCTTCTGACAAAAAATACAAAATTCCACATTCTATTCCACATTCCTCAAAATTCATTAACGTTCTATGGCTTTTAAGGGGTTTTCCCTTTTTTTCGAAGATAAGTCAAATTTTCTCAGGCGCATAACTTTTAATGGGTAAGACTAAACTTGATGAAACTTATATATTTAAAATTAGTTTAAAAGTTTGAGTTATTTGACATACCTATTGGCATCAAAATTCTGTTTTTTTGGAGTTTCGGTTACTATTGAGCCTGGTCGCTCCATACTTACAGTTCGTTACCACAAACTCTTTGAAAAAAAAACTTATATGTTAACAATAGGCAACTTCTATAACTTACAGCCCTTGCACCAGAGGCTGAGGGTTGTGAAACATATTTATTTAACTATGGCACAGTGACAAGGTTGTACCCAGGATTTTTTTTTCGGAAGGGGTTTTACTCAATTTTTTTTTTTTTGGGGGGGGGTTACACACAAAAAACTAAAAAACGCATACACAATTTGTTTATGTTCATTTTTGTTACGTTTTTACGGGTCAGATAAACATTTCGGGGGGGGGGGGGGTTCAAACCCTCTAGCCCCCCGGGATACGGCCTTGCATAGTTATTTAACCTTTGAATTATTTAAAATAAAATGACCGTCTCAAAATTTAGATGAGATGTATTTTAGAAAAAATTAGGGTGGGGTGGAAACCCTCCGATCACTTTTAAATCTGAAAAAGTGCACTGGAAATTTTTATTTCCAATCGAATGAGCCCCCTCCCCTCCAAAGTTCATACAAAAAAAATTCTACAAAGACCTTATGTGTTAGCAATGAGCAGCTAGCTTAACTTACATCCCTTGCCCCAGATGCTGCTGGTGGGGTTGTTAACCCCAAAGGCATGGTTATTTGACATTTAGACTATTTTGAACAAAATGTTTATTTTTATTTTGACCGGATTTATTTGGGGGGGGGGAATGTCGGTTAAGAGGGAAAGGTTGATTGTTCTCTGATTACCCTTGATTCTTCAAAATTGAACTTGAACTTTCAATTTCCAATCGAATGAGCCTCCTTCAAAGTTGTTACGACCATCCCTTTTATAAAAACCTTAAATTTTAACTATTGGTAACTTGCAATAACATACAGATTGCTGATACAGGTTTATCTGCAATTTTTTTTTGGAATAGCTTAGCGTATCAAGATGAAACTTTTGGGGCATCTACCTGCTACTACTGCTATTAATACTGCTGCTACTACTGTTGCTACTACTACTAATTCAACACTATTGTTACTACTACTGCTCGTACTACGACCTCTGCTACTATTAAACTAGTACTATTAAGGCTACGCTTATCAAGTTGAAAATTTGACAAAATTGGGTATTTGAGGGGTAACTTGAACTGAATCAAAAGTCACTATGTGCATGCAGATTTTCAAAATGGCGTATCTCACAAAAGGATTTGTGCATTAAGTTGGAACTTTCAGAGTGCTTAAAGGGAAAGTCAATTCACCAAAAGGATATATGTGCACGCTCAGGCCTGGATTTACCACTAGGTCCCTAGGCCCGCACCTAGTGGCGCATAATACACAAGTACCAAAATCCTTCCCCCTACGGAAAATACAAAAGTAAAAGTCAAACAAAATCTTCAAATTTGGAAAGCCTTATCTTCCACGGGGAGGTATTTTCCAGGGGGTTATTTACCGGGGAGGTATTTTCCGGGGGGGGGGAGTAAACGCCTAGAGCAGTTACAACAAAGCAATACAAGGGAAACGGTTTGTTCTTAGTTTCTTAATGAAATCTAGCAAACGAAATAGTCAATTTGTTAAAACAAACCTACATGTGCCTTAAAATGGTTAAAATAAATTTAATTAAATACAGGTCAAGAAAACTTTTTTGTGTTTGATAAATGGCATTAATCTTTTCGTTTGTTAATCTAGCAAAAGTACGTTGACTCTTTCACAATTTATTTCGTTTGATCTTTATTTTGTTTTGGGCTGATTATGCAGAGTGCCATTATTTGAAGTGTTTAAGGGTTTGACCTGTCTTTTAATTAAAATTTTGGAAATTATATCCTGTATAAATTCCTCTTCATCTCTATTTATATTAACTCCCCTTAGATAATTTTTCTAGCTTCTATTGTTTCCCTAAAATTTTGTAAAAGCCCAAAACTATTAGCAATAATATTTGTTAAGGCAAATAATAAGCTTTTGTCTCGTAGGTCAAACAAATGTTCCGCGACTGATGATTCAAAAGTTTTTGGTTTATTATTCAATTTTTTCGAAGAGTCTTGCGATTTTTATGATTTTGTAATCTATTTACTGAATATTGCTGTATTCTATCCACATAAGATTCTCCACAAGCAGAAGATATTCTTTGCACTCCGCTTTGCATATTTTTTGGCATTGCATCTTTAGTAAAGATCTTCTTGCTAGTTGGATTTAAAAGTAGTTTTTGTATATTTTTTTTATTTATATGCTTAATTCTTAGGACAATACTTTTAGTGCTTTTGTGGCACTAAAAGTACCGGATCAAGCTGCCGCGCTGCCCGGTTCACAGTCTGCTTTATTTGCACGAATTTCCGTTACAGAACAGGAGCTAGAGAAAACTAGGGAATCTGTAGTTACAGAGATAACTCGTCAGGTTTCTGCCAAGTATGGCTCGAGTGTGAAATCTGGTCTTAAAGATTCAGCTGAGACTATAATTAGCGAGTTATGTAAGTCTGTGTCACTAGAGTTCAACCCCATTTAAGAACCGTATCGAGCGTGAGTTGAAAATGTATAGAATGCAAACCCGTAATCTGGAGAATTGAATTGAAAAAATCGAAGTCAAGCTAGACGATATTGATCAAGAAAATATGTGAAAATCTTGTTTTCAACGGTCTGAAGCAAAATTCAGGAGTTGACCTTAAAACGACTATGCTCAGTGTCCTTTCGACACGGATGGGTGTTACTGGTATATCTTCTGGCAAATTATCAAGTGTTTTCCGGTTTAGAATGAATGGGCCTCATACCACCAGTGACAAAGTTGCCCCAGTTTTAGTGCGATTTGTTAGTAAAGAAGTTGCTCGAAAAGTGTTCTTACAGAAGTCTAAACTAGCTGGGTCTGGAATCTTTGTGTCTGAATCCCTTACAAAGCGACGTCGCGACCTGCTAAATGCCACAAGGGATCGCTTTGGTGTTAAAAATGTATGGACCAACCGGAGCAACATACTAGTGAAGCTGCCTGGTGAACCGTCTGCCCGGAACATAAGATCCCTTGCTGAATGCGTTTGAATTAGTATTTGTGTTGTTTTCTGTCGTTTTTTCTTCTCTGTACAGCTTTTGTTGCCCTTTTTCTTTCTCTTTCTTTTCCACGATTTTTTCATTCTTATTATTATTCGCATAAACTGTTTTGGTCTCCCGTTTATTTTATTCTTGCCTTTCCTTTTCTTTTGAGGGATCCGTTTTGTTTCGTTTTTGATTTTAGTCTTTCTATTATTATTTGAAAAAAATTGTCTTGGTCTCCTATTTTTTATTTCTTACTTTTTTCTTTTTTTTCATTTGGAGAGATATGTTATATGTTTATTTATTTATTTTCGTTGGTTCTTCACTTGATGATTTAATGAGCCAACCTTTTCGTCTAGAAGAGGTTTTATCGGCACCAATAGCAAGAGATGTTGAACCATGTATGAACCAAGTTAGATTTCAACCGTTAAAAAATAGTTCTTATGTCCAAAGATCGAAGTTAGACCCCGGGGAAGCCGATTCGTTGCGTTTATGTGCCTGGAATTGTCACCTCACTACTTGTTGTGAGGATATGCTGCAATTTCTTTCTAATTCTCAAGGAAAAATTAGTTTTGTTGGTATATGTAAAAGTTTTTTTTAGTCAGGAACACTCTCTCTCGTTGTATTCTTTTCCAGATTATAATTTGGAGGCTAAAAACCGGGTTTCACTTCACAGAGGGGGAATTGCGTGTTTTATTTAAAAGTCATTGACATACAAAGTAAGAAATGATATTGATGTTTGGATAGAGGGTAAGTTTGAAAGTTTTAGTATAGATTTAAATTTGGGTAGTAGTAAATTTTTGATTAGTATTGTGTATAAGCCACCGAACGCAAGCTGGGAAGATTTTGAGCGTAGGTTTGATCAACTTACGCGTGCGGTGTCTCGGACAGGTTTAGATTTTATTTGTATGGGTGATTTTAACTTTGATCTGCTATCGTTGAATGGAGTGAATCTTGATTTTTTTAATTTGATGGTTGCTAAGGATCTTTTCCCCTAGCTAATATTCCAACACGGGTTACAAGTCATTCAGCTACTCTCATTGACAATATTTCTGTTGGTTCGAAGTATCTGGACCGTAGTTATGCTGATGTGGTTCTGTACCCTTGTTCTGACCATTTTCCAGTTCTCGAAACGGTACCTTGTGTCCGCACAAAAAGAAATGAAAGAAAAAAAAATGTAAGACTCGGTCGCTAAAAAAAGAGAATTTACAGAGGTTTGGTGATGAGTTAAGCAGCACTGATCTTAGCGAGGTGTTGGAGATAAAAGATGACGCTTCTGGGACATTTGATTGCATGATGGGGATGATACAGCCAATTTATGCCCACTTACTGCCCAGTTAAATTTGTGAAACTACATAAGGATCAACCCAGGAACCCTTGGATGACTACAGAAATTCTTTAAGCGTCAGATTTAAGAAATCAAGTGTATGCAGATTATTTAAATAGTAAGTGTGTCAAGAAATTGGAAGAGTTTAAAATAATACGCAATAAAGTGAAGTCAATGAGAAGGAAAGCTAAAAAGGAATATTTTGCTAACCAACTGAGTTTAAACAAGGATAATGCGAGAGGAACTTGGAAGGTTATAAATGACCTATTGGGAAAGAGGAAAGAAGCTCCATCCAATTCGCTGCTGATTCAAGGAGAAGCAGTGAGTGATGAAACGATTATTACTAATAAATTTACTGAGTTCTTTTCAAGTATTGGTCAAAATGTGCAGGCGGAAGGGTTTGTGAATTTTAATAATGATTCCCTGGAGGACGAATTTTTGGATGAAAGAGGAATTGAAAATGAAATTGAATTTCAACCGTGTACTGGAGATGAAATTCTGAAGGTTGTGAAAACAATCAAATCTAATTCAGCAGGGACAGATGGAATTAATTTGAAGGTTTTTAGATCAGTGATATGTTATTTAATACCATGTCTCGTCCACATAGTCAATCTTTCCCTGGAAACTGGGGTATTCCCCGAAGCGCTTAAAAGGGGAAAAGTCATCCCCCTCCATAAAGATGGGTCTAAGCTAGATATCAAAAATTATAGACCTATATCAATCCTTCCCCTGCTTTCAAAAATATTTGAAAAAATTGTGCATAAAAGGTTATATGATTACCTTACGAAAACAGGGATGTTAAGTGAAACTCAGTTTGGCATTAGGAAAGGTCACTCGACGTCGGACGCTGTGCATTCTCTCTGTGATATTGTAAATAGATGCTTTGAACGTGGTGAAATCCATTTGACTGTTTTTATATGATTTTAGAAGGGCGTTTGATACAGTGGATTTTAAAATTTTACTCAAACGTCTACAGTCCCTTGGAGTTCGTGGTAATTATCTGAAATGGTTTGATAGTTTTTTAAGTGGAAGATCTATTCAAGTTGTTTTAAATGATGCATTTTCTTCTCCTTATCAAGTGAAGTCTGGTGTACCTCAGGGATCTGTCTTGGGACCACTTCTGTACCTTGTGTATGCAATGCGTTTTTACTTACCGGAGTGTTTTATCACGTTTTTCGCGGATGATACTGCTTTAACTATGTCTAGTCGAATGATTGATGAACTATTGTTGAAAGTAAATAGGGTTTTAAAGTCATTTTATGTATTTACAAGTTTGAGCCTTTTGTCAGTGAATGTTAGAAAAACTAATTTTATGATTTTTAGGAGAGTTGGTAAGCCTCCGAGTGTTGATGGAGAGATATTTTTTAATGGTAAGCCTTTGTCACAGGTGCATGAGGTGCGTTATTTGGGCTTCCAGCTTGATTGTAATTTGTCTTGGAAGCACCATAGTGATCTTGTTGCAGCTAAAGTTGCTAGAGGTCTGGGAGTTTTGCGTCGTTTGAAGCATTTTTTAACATTATCGGTTCTCTTATTATTGTATCATAGTATTGTTGCGCCTTATATTTCTTATGGTTGTGTCATTTGGTCTAGTAATTTTTACGCAAATTTCAAAAGAGTGCAGATTTTACAAAACAAAACAGTACGTCTTCTTGGGAATTATATAGAAAATGTGAATGATACCGCCTCATGTTTAAAAGAATTAAGTGTGCTTAACATTGGTCAGATTCGCGATTACCAAGCTGCTATTTTTGCCTATAGATGTTGGAATGATGTATGTCCTCCAGTTTTTACAATTTTTTTTCGCGTAAATAGTTCACTCCACAGGTATGCGACTAGAGAGGCGGAAAATTTTACGGTTGAGTATCGAGACACCACACGTGCAGGTTTCGGAATTCGGTATTTGGCTCCGGCTATTTGGAATGATTCCCAGTTGGCGTTCGGGAAGCTGAACACATTGGGTCGTTTAAAGTAAAAATAAAAAAACCTTTATTGGGAGAGGGGAGATAATTTATTATTATTGTAATTATTATTTTTAATGTCTGTTTTTTTTTGTTTTTTTTTTCATAGATTTTGGTATTAATGGTTAATTGAGAGAGAGTGTTCAGGTCATCTTTTTTTTTTTTTTTTTTTTGAATTAACTTTGTAAAAGGTTGATAATTATAGGACTGCAGCCGTCCTTCATCAGGCTTTTTTAGCCTACCCCGGGTGGTTGCTTGTATATATTTTATTTTTTAATTAGTATTAAATAAAGCAAGTCAAGTCAAGTCAAGGAAATGACTTTTTTTAAATTAATTTAAAAAAAAATTTCCGCAAAATAAGTTTTTCAAAGAAAAGTAAAGAACTCCATTAACCAAAAATGAACAAAAATAAAATCAAATAATCTACTAAGCGTGAAACTACCACAAATCAGCATCGATAAATCAATGAAACCCAAAACGAACAGAAATTACAATAAATAACCGAGTCAAACTCAAAACGAGCAGAAGCTAACATAAGTTGGGCTCAAAACCCCTGTACCTTCCCAAACCCATGACAAAATTTACACTTTACTGAAAAATATAAATGTTTTTACTTTTATAACATTAATAAATCAAACAATATTAACATTTTGATTACTAAATATCAGTATATGTATATTAAACTGACAATGCACATTCATTTGTATTTTCAAATCAAATTCATTTGTATTTTCAAATCAATTTGTATCAAATCAAAATTTTGAGATAGCCATTTTGTTCCATGCAGTTTAACGTTCAGGAAATTATACCTTTGAGCAGGACACTGCCCCCACAGTCTTCAGGGAAAGGATTATAAGTTATACCCTGGGGCATATAAGGTTTTAATTAACAGTTTTGTGGTAGAAACTTGAAAAATGGCTCATTTGATTCGAAATTCAAATGGCTAGTGCCCTTTTTAATAGTCGAAAGTGGTTTGAGGGCAACTAACCCCCCTCTAACGCCAACCATTTCCCCAAACACATCCAATCAAAATTTTGAGATAGCCATTTCATTCAACGTAGTTGAAAGTCTTGGAAATTAGGTCTCTAAGGATGACAACCCATCCCCCCACAACCCTCAGGGCAAGGGTTGTAAGTTATGCCCTTGGCAGCATGTAAGGTTTTTATAGAAAGCGATGTTGTAAAAAAAATCAAAACGGCCCATTCAATTGAAAATAGAAAGGGCTATTGCCCTTTCAGTCGTTCAGGTTTCAACGTAGTCGAAAGTTCTGGAAATTAGGTCTTTTAGGATGATAACCCCCTCAGAGCCCTCAGTGCAAGGGATTTAAGTTATGGCCTGGGGGCATATATGGTTTATATAGAAAGTTGTTGTAAAAATTTCAAAAAGGGCTCATTTGTTAGGAATTTGAAATTGCCCTTTTTAATAGTCGAAAGTGAGTGGAGAGTAATTAACACCTCTCTCACGCCCACCATTTCCCCAAACACATCCAAACAAAATTTTTAGATAGCCATTTTGTTCAACGTAGTTGAAAGTTTTGGAAATTATGTCTTTAAGGATGACACCACCTCCCTCCCCCCCCAAAGCCCTCAGGGCAAGGGTTGTAAGTTATACCCTGGGGGCATATAAGGTTTATATAGAAAGCGTTGTCTTAAAAACTTCAAAAGGGCTCATTCAATTGGAAATTGAAAGGGCTAGTGCCTTTTTTAATTCTTGAAAGTGATTGGAGAGCGACTAACGCCCCTCACACACCCACCCTTTTCCCAAATACATCCAATCAAAATTTGAGTTATCTAAATGGGAGGGTGGGCCTGGGAGGGGGCTTAGTTGCCCTCCAATCACTTTCGACTGTTGAGAAGGGCATCAGCCCTTTCTATTTTCGATCGAATGAGCCCTTTTCTAAGTTACTACGACAACTTTCTCGATACAAAGTGCCCTGGTATAAACAACAACAACAACATCCCGATACATCCCGAACTATACATCCCGAAACTTGGCGATAAACTTGGAAAAATTTTAAAAGAATATACTCTCTCTGTTTCTTTCAAAACAGAAGAAAAATTTGAACACCTTTTCAACTTAGTAAAGGATAAAACTGACCTGGTACTAGATCGTGGTGTCTACAGAATCCCATGTTCTTGTGGAAAATTTTGCATTGGTAGGACCCATCAACAGCTAGGTCAACGTTTGCATGAGCTCAAAACTTCAATAGATAAGTCCCTGAGATTAAAAAATAACAATGACAACTTTGATTCGGCATTGGCTTCGCATATTTTTGTAAATCCCACCCATCTAGTTCTTTTTGACGAGGCAACCTTAATATCAACTGTAAATGGCGTACCACAAACTTTTAAAGAGGTAATTGAGATAAAAAAAATATATGAACCAAAATTTAGCAATAAATAGAGATACTGGAGATATTTCATTAAGCCCAATTTACGACATTTTAATTTTGAAGGACCCAATCAATATTTTCACCCGGTATAACTTAAAAGAACCTATTTGCATATCTAATGAAAAACGAAAATGTAGACCAGCTAAAACTATTGCAAGGCAAACGGTTTTTGCTCATTCATCTTGGTAAATTCTTTTCATTGATTCCTGCCTGATTTTTATTCAGTGTCTGTTCTGTCTTTGTAGGGTAAACTTCGAAAGGTTAGATTTTCGTTTTTTTTTCTTTGTCTTCTTTTTTGTTTAGCAATGAGGATGACATGGCGGAGGTCATTGTCGAAATATTTGCTTATTTTTTCTTCTTCATAGTTCGCCACTGGCTGAAAAAATCCCCGTTTTTTCACCCTTTTTTATTTTATTTTTCATTTTGTTAGTTTCTTTCCTCTCTGAGTTTCATTTGTGATAAATTACAACCTTACCCTAAGAGCTGTTAGGGTGGTTGTCATCCTCGAAGACCTAATTTCCAGAACTTTCAACTACGTTAAACAAAATGGCTATCTCAAAATTTTGATTGGATGTGTTTGAGGAAATGATGGGCGTGAGAGGGGCGGTAGTCACTCTCCAATCATTTTCTACTATAAAAATGGCACTAGCCCTTTCAATTTCCAATCAAATGAGCCCTTTTGAAGTTTCTACGACATCACTTTCAATAAAAATCTTGTATGCCCCCAGGGCTTAACTTACAACCTTTGCACTGAAGGCTCTGAGGGGGTATTCATCCTAAAAGACATAATTTCAAGAACTGTCAACTATGTTGAACAAAATAGATATCTCAAATTTTGATTGGATGTGTTTGGGAAAATGGTGGTCATGAGAGGGGCGTTAGTCACTCTCCAATCACTTTCAACTATTAAAAAAGGCACTAGCTCTTTCAATTTCCAATTGAATGAGCCCTTTTGAAGTTTCTACGGTGGTACCTGAAGACTGTGGGAGGAGTGTCCTGCTCAAAGTTATAATTTCCTGAACTTTAAACTGCGTGGAACAAAATGGCACAAAATATCACTTTCAATTGTTCAAAAGGGCACTAGCCATTTCAATTTCCAATCGAATGAACCCTTTTTGAAGTTTCTACGACATCGCGTTCTATAAAAACCTTATATGCCCCCAGGGAGTAACTTACAACCCTTGCCCTGAGGGCTGTGGGGGAGTGCCCTCCTCAAAAATATAATTTATATGTGAAAATCAACAACGCTGAACAAAATTGCTTTCTAAAAATTTTGACTGGATGTGTTTGGGGGAAAAGCGGGCGTGAGAGGGGGTTTAGTTGCCCTCAAATTACTTTCGACTATTAAAAACGGCACTAGACCTTTGAATTCCACATCGAATGAGCCCTTTTTCAAGTTTCTACGACAAAGATTTCAATAAAAACTTATGTGCCCCCAGGGCATAACTTACAACCCTTGCCCTGAAGACTCTGGGGGGAGTGTCCTGCTCAAAGGTATAATTTTCTGAATTTTAAACTGCGTGGAACAAAATGGCTGTCTTAAAATTTTGATTGGATGTGTTTCGGGAAATGGTGGACATGGAAGGGGTGTTAGCTGCCTTCCAATCCCTTTCGACGATGAAAAAGGGCTCTAGCCATTTCAGTTTCTAATCAAATGAGCCCTTTCTGAAGTTTCCACAACAACGCGTTCTATAAAACCTTATATGCCCCCAGGGCATAACTTACAACCCTTACCCTGAGGGCTGTGAGGGGGTTGTCATCCCCAAAGACCTAATTTACAGAACTTAAACTACGTTGAGCAAAATGATTATTTCAAAATTTTGATTAGATATGTATGGAGAAAAGGTGGGCATTAGAAGGGGGTTAGTTGCCTTCCAATCACTTTCGACTATTAAAAAGGGCACCAGCCCTTTGAATTTCCAATCGAATGAACCTTTTTTGAAGTTTCTACGACAACACCTTCTATAAAAACTTTATATGCCCCCAGGACATAACTTACAACCCTTGCCCTGAAGGCTATGGGGGAGTGTCCTAGTCAAAAACATAATTTCTATCTGGAAATCAGCTACGCTAAACAAAATTGCAATCTCAAAAATTTTGATTGGATGTTTTTCGGGAAATGTTTTTCAAGGAGATGTTTTTCGGGACGTGGAAGGAGTGTTAGTTGCCTTCCAATCACTTTCGACTATTAAAAAGGGAACAAAACACTGCAATTTCCAATTTATTGAGCCCTTTTCGAAGTTTCTATGACAACTTCTTCGATACAAAGTGCCTTGCTCTAAAGGAAAAAAAAAATACATTGTGCCAACATCCTTCTCATATGCCCTCAGAGCCTAAATTAAAATCCTTGCCCCGAGGGTTGTGGGGGAGAGTCCTCCTCAAAAATATATTTTCTGTCTGGAAATCAACTATGCTGAACAAAATGACTATCTAAAAATTTTGATTGGATGTGTTTGGGACTATAGATGCGTTCGACTATTAAAAAGGGCACTAGCCACTCCAATTTCCAATCGAATGAGCCCTTTTCGAAGTTTCTAGGACAACACCTTCGATACGAAGCGCCCGGGTATGGAAATCAAAATAACACCTGTGCCAACATCGTTCTTTACTTAGGCAGCGCTATTGCGCTGCCTATGATGTAACCAGAAAACCATTGACTTTTGAATCAACAGTCGGGGAAAATTTCTTGAACTTTCACACCATAGCATACTATTGGAAAATATAAAACTATTTATAAATATATTACTGTATGATAAATTGTGTTTTGCTTTTACAGATCTTTAGAGCTATAACAGAAATTAAGAAGTTATCTAGGGGGATTAGTATAAGGGGATTATAGACTGAATCCTATTTTTCTAAAAAGAATGATAGACTTTAATTAAAGAAATAAAGAAAAGAAATGAAATAAGAATAAAAGAAGAAAAGTTTAATTAAAAGAAAATCAAAACCTGGAATACTTCAGATAATTAAATTTTGCATAATCAGCTCCAAGTAAGTTTGAACCTTATAAGTAAAGGTTCAATAAAGAGTCAACTAGGTTAGCAAACGAAAAGATTCGTGTAATTTATCAAAAGCAAAGAAGTTTTCTTGACCTGTATTTAATTATATTTGTTTTAAATTAAGGCGCATGTCAGTTTTTAAAATAAATATTTTATTTCATTTTGCTAGACTTCATTAAAAAAAACAACGAGCTGTGTTCCTGCTTTATTGTGATATACGAGAGACACAATATAGTTTTTATCTTATTTTATTTGATTTGTTGCTATTTGCAGGGTGACCATTGTCACTTTAGACATTATTTAGATATTAAAGGTTTTTGTTGTTTGTATTTTTGTTAATTTAGTTTTCTTTGTTCGTTCTGTTTAATTTAGTTTTTTTTTCTGTTTTTTCAGTTTATAAAGGCATCCAGACGTGAAGCCAAAATATTCAGAATTTCATTATTGTCAATTTAAAAAAAAACTTTTTGAGAAAAGATTATAGTCCAACGAAAACTGAAGAGCTAAATTAGACCAGAGATGAGTATTAACAAGTTCAAACAATTTTTCAAGTGTCAACTACTAAAATCGTCATCAGTAAATAAATAAAACCCAAAACCAACAGAAATTACAATAAATAACCAAGTCAAACCTAAAATGAGTAGAAACTAAGAGTAGTAGAGTGTAAAGACCCGGACCTAATTTCACTTGACCGCAAACAATCCTCATTTTGAAGCATCCGTTTTTATTTCTCAAATCAAAGAAAAAAATTCTTTGATAGAGAATTGAGATTCCATAAACTGTGAATGTATTGTGTTATCAAAAGTACAAACACTAAAAGTGTTTGAAGTGTTAAAATGTAAAATTTTCAAGTCTTGAAACTTGAGGGATTCGAACTATCAAATTATGAAAATTAATTCTAAGAATTATGGAGTTTTGAAAATTCCTTCATGAAAGTTTTTAAGGAATGTTTTATTCCGAACGTAAAAACACAAGTCTTGAAAGGCTCTGAAGGCTTTGAATTGTTAAGTTGTAAAAATTAGGTATAAAAGTCATGGAAATTATAAAATAGTTGAGATTCGTGTAATTGTAGATAGATCTTGTTGCCAAAAAAAAATTAATTAAAAGCGTTAAAATTGTGAAAATATAAAAATTGTTAAGAGTGTTGAAAGTTAAATGATTTGAAAAATAGCAAAGAAAGTAGTCCAAGAAATAAGAAATTAAAAAAGAGGTTTTGTACTCTGTTAAAAATGCCAAAATCAACAATGTGATATTTCTAATGCGCACCAATATATTATAGAAATTATTCCAATCATAAGAAACTGCATTTTTTAAAGGTAGAAGAGCTTTTTTCAAAAGTAAAAGCATATAGGCTTTACATTTCATAGTTCATCATTTTTAGCTACATAACTTAATGGTTATCGAAACCGGCTACTAGACTATCTCAAATTTGACAAAAAAGATAAAAAAAATTTTTAAGAGCTTTTTGACCTTGGAGCTGCATATTTTGCTCAAAGACAGACCTATAAATGTTTTGACACGGGGGGAATTCTCTCTTACATGGGATAATGATAGCGGTAATGTTAAAGCTTTGTAACGACATAAAATCAACTAAAATGCCTATGCAGAAGACAAAGGAAGAATATTTTATTAAGATATAGAACCAAAATGTTTTTAAGACGAATTAAGCAAATTTTGCTTTCTAAAGTTCGAAGAAAAATTTCTCTACAGTTTGCAGTGGCGAAAAGGTTTTCTTAAAGATAGGAGAATATTTTTCGAAGTTGAAAGACAGACATTGTGTCTTAATGTTACTGAAAAATAGTTAACTCTTCGTTACAAAATGTGCAGTTTTGAAAAAAAGGTTAAATGGTTAAAGAGTTAAAAAAGATAAAAAGTATTAGAAACGCTTAACAAGTTTAAAAGGGCTAAAAAGATAGAACGGCTAAATAGGTTAAAGAGTTAAAAAATTGGGTTTACTAGGCTGTACGGCTAAAAGGGTCAAACAGGTTGACGATTTAATGAAAGGTGTAGCCCCCTCACCTTTCTTCGTTGGCTTCAATGGGACCCACTAGCAATTTCCACTGCTAAGATGAGGATATTTGGTTTTGTGTTACCAATGACCGTTTTATAATATCTGATCACGTCAAAACATTTTTTTCAAGACATTATTTTATTAAACTTTTTCTTGTCTTTGCAAAACTAAATGTTTCTGCCTGCGAGAAACTACAGAAACCAGTTTTTGTTAACAACTTTGCATGAAATACCTGCATAAATAGTTATTTAAATGACCAATGTAATCTTAAATTATCAAGTAATTATTTAAAAGTGTATTATTTAAACTAAAAAAAATATATATATCTCCAGTATTCATTAGCAGGATACTACTTATATAGGAAAACGTTTGTTCGTTTCATGTTTGAATATTTGCTCTTTAGTTCCATTACGACAAAAGTTTTGCTTTGTTCAAGCTGTATAAGCAAATTGTTACCATTTTAACGATTGAGAATACATAAAACATTGAAATCGAACAGAACCGAAAGGTTTATTTGAGAAACCCATTTCGTAAATGAAATTACAATAGAAATCAAGAAAATGCAAGCTTTCGGAAGTACTGAAGAACAAGGGTTTATATATATATATATATATATATATATATATATATATATATATATATATATATATATATATATATATATATATATATATATATATATATATATACAATTTAAAACCAGAAGGTCATCTAAATATCTTTTATTATTTGAGAGCAAATACTTTATATTACTTGGATTCTTTTTATCCGTCATATAATCGTATTCTAAATAATTTAGAAATAGGTCCCCTATAACTGGACTGGCATTACCCCCCATAGGAATTCCATTACATTGATAATATAGATTGCCATTAAATTTTATATAAGCATTAAATAGAACAAATTCTAGTAGATCAAAAATCATATCTAGGCTATAACGTCTTGAGCTAGTTGTACTATTAAAATAATTAGTCCATCTCGCCTTCTTATTATACGCATCAATTTTTAAAAACGGCAAATTAGACAAAAGAAAAGCTTTCTTAATAATCTTTTTTAAATTTACAAATACTAAATTAATGGGTAAATTTGTATATAATGTAGTGAAATCAAACGAGTCCACTCTTTTGGCTGAAACTAAAGCAAGAGAGTCTATTACTTGCAGCGAACTATTAACACTCCAGTATGGATTAAACTTAGAAAATTTTTTAATTCCCGAACAATACGCCTCAAACTTATTTTTGATTTCTCCTAAAATACATGACAAGTCAGTAGCCGCAACTCTGGTCGGGCACCTTGCTGCCCCCACAATTAAGCGTGGTTTCGGGGGATTTTTATGAAATTTTGCCGTCCAATATAAAATCGGAAAATTTTTATTATTATCATTAACCTTCATATTAAATTTTTTTAAAAGTATATCCTCTATTCCGATCAATAGACTATTATTAACATCTTGAACCTTTTTATATGTATTTGTTGTACTAAACTACTTTGTTAAAATATCAAAATAAAGCTTATGACAAATTATTGAAAAATTATTATTCGCTTTATCAATGGGTACAATTACAAAATCCCTCTTTATATTATAAATTGCTTGTTTTATCTTAGAATTGTAAAAAACACCATCATTACAATTCTTATTTGTCTTCTTATTTATCTTATTTCTAACGTTATTAATAATTACACTATTCAAATTCTGGAAATTTTTTTTATTTATTTTCTCTTTTTCGAACCATTTATCAATAAATATGTCGATATTATTATTTAACACCCTAAGCAGATTCGAGGGTTTTAGATGATTTGAAAGACGGAATTTAGCCCCAATTTTCATTATATTCTATAATTCAATCTACTTAATTATTGTTAAATCACCTGTAATAATATGTTCATAAGTTGGATTAACAAACGATAACACTTGGTCACACTTACAAATAGGTTTCCAATTACTATCCGTGTCAAAGTTCCTAAGTATTAAATTATAATTAAAAATCATTTTTTCTATCATTTTTGAAAATTTATATGTTATAATCGGATTATTCTTATACTTCAAATTACTAGGAAGGGCCCGTTTCACATCAGCCTGGTTTAAAATTCCAGGTAAATTTATATCCTCTATTTGTTTACTTATAAAAGTTATAGGAAGATATAATCTATTCTCCTTATTAACAGTCTTATCTGACTTTATCATTTGAATTACCTTTAGTTCTAGCTAGAGTACATACTGTATCATGAATCAGTTTAATTTTTGAGTTACATGGTGTTTTATTATTTACATTCCAAAATAATTTTATTAAATTATTTTTTGATAACTTATTTAAACATTTTATTATGCTAGCCATACCATTAGACTCAAATAGTTTGCACAAATCCTTCAAATAGATATCTAAATCTATATTATTTTTTCTATTATTTTTCCTATGCCTTCTTCATCGATTTTTACGTTTAACGGGATGATTAAAAGAAGGATGGTCCATTAAACCATTTATACAATTAACAACAACATTAGACATGTCTCCATATTTAGCCACTCCATCATTCAACCCGAACGGATAAGCAGTACCGAGGTTCTGGATCCAATAGTCTTCCCGTTTACGTAAATTTATATTTTTCTCTTCTTTGGTTCGATTACTAAATTCCAAATTTTCTAAAATCTTAACGGTTAAATCTGTTAAAGCACAGGTACCATTATTACAATGTTTTACTAGATAGCTATTCGTTTTTTTACCCTTAATTGTGCTTTTATGCCCCAAAAATCACTCATATATTTTATTAGTACTTTCCTCCACATATTGTAAGCCACAAATTTTACGCTCCTGCCAATAAATGATATTATTTTTTTTAAAATTTACCCTACCCCTAAACAAACAATTAAACTTTTCGTTATATGATGTAATTTGTCCCATCGCCCTTGGGTTGAAATAATCTCGGCATATAAAACAACGACCAGTACACCTACCAATATCCGATAGACGGCTTTGAATCTTACTAGCATTAAAATTTATCATTAAGAACAAGGTAAGAAACCAAAAACGACAAACAAAGCAAAATCCAAATCATATCCAAAAATCAAGCATATTTCCATTAACCATAACACCAAAAAACAACCCAAAACCAAAAACAAAACGATTTCCCAGAACAATTATCCGTCTCAGGTTAAAACCTGGATCAGGGTTACGGTCTGTCGGGGGAAAATTTTTTTTTTAACAATTCCTCCACCAGCACTAGATCCAACCTGAAATCATATAGTGTATTACGGTAATCACCTGGCAAAAAAAAAAAAAAAAAAAAAACAAAAAAAAAAAAAAAAACTGTCTTCCTACTTTAGTAACTAAAATAAAAGAGCACTTGAACCAGGTCTAAACCCTACTCACCCATCCAGTTACCCAGGACAAGACAGTATCACCAATCGGACCTTCCGAAACTCAAGTCTAAAATAGAGCAAAATCAGCATCAATAAGCACACATCAATGTTTCAAAACCAAGCTATAGCACTTTAAATCTACAAAATCATTATAATCCCAAGGTGATTGCCATATATCGGGGCTCGTTAGATGAAAACTCATTGCCTAAATGGGTTTTGGCGCTTAAATTTCATTACCCAGGCACTTGAGCGCGCCATGCCATAATCTGGCATACCCCTATATAGTGCCACAAATGGAATAAACATAAACAAAATCAAAAACATCCAAAAAATTAAAATATATGCTCAAGAAAATTTTTTTCAAAAAACATTCTTAACCAACCTTGAAGTAAAACTGACAGCCGAACTTCAACCCATTTAAATACACAAAAATAAATTAAAATAGTCCTCCACCCGGAAAAGGTTCCCTCTCATTCACATTCTAAGAATTAAAGTCCAAGTATTCCACCCGAATCTTTACCACAGATGTCGCAATAAAACACCCCACACGCGGGACGATAAACCTGCTCCATCAATCAACCCCCGTAGAATATCATTCAAGATATCTTGATAACTTTTATTATAATTTTGTAAAAGCTGACTGTACTTAAAACAAAGCTTTTTAAATTGCCAAGCAAGTTTATTGTCGGAAAACCCTCTTATGATTAGCTTCTTCCTAAGTAACATACATCTATTTCTAAAATCGATGTAATTAGTACAAATTCTTGCATATCTAAATAGTTGGGAAAAATACGATGAATGTTATATTTGAATAAATATTACTTTTTGGAAACGAAAAATTAACTATTTCAAAATTAAAATCGTCTGTTTTATTATATATTTTAAAGTTTATGGTATTATTAGGTATCACAATAATCTCTAAATCTCGAAAATGATCATATTGTGCATTTCCATTACTGGATTCCAGCTTTAACTCTGGTGGATATATTTTACTTGCAGTCTCTAAAAAATTTGAACAATTTATCACCAGAAGGTCATCTAAATATATTTTATTATTTGAGAGCAAATACTTTATATTACTTGGATTCTTTTTATCCGTCATATATATATCTATATATATATATATATATATATATATATATATATATATATATATATGGACACCATATGTCACTGGACACCTAAGATGAAAAGCTCGCTGGACACTGATGCATCTAAAAGAAAGAATTCTCTGCAGGAAATTTTATTCCCTTTTTATTAGTTACTTAATAGTCAGTAGGTCTAAAAACGTATTGAGGAAATATTATTATATTATTAATTGAGGAATTGTAGCAATCTTAACTAAAAAAAAAAAAAATCGCACCCATAAACAAGTAAATTTAGCACCTCAAGTTTATAGTATCTAGAAGTCTACTACTTTGGTGTATATATGAAATTATTGAACTTTTTAATTGGTTGTTTTCCAGATAATTTTTTTAATATTTTTATAGAAATCAAAATAAAAGTTAATCATTGAAACTACTAGGCCCTTAAATCCAAGGTAGGCTATTTATCATCTCTCTTGGAGCACACTTTATTTCTTGAGAAGAGATAAGTTTAAACTGAGATTAATCGAATGAGGGAACTGGTATTGAATCAGAAAAGTAGAGGTCATCTGTTTCGTTAAATTCTTATAGTATATATATATATATATATATATATATATATATATATATATATACACACACACACACACACACACACATATATATATATATATATATATATATATATATATATATATATATATATATATATATATATATATATATATATATATATATATATATATATATATACATATATATATATATATATATATATATATATATATATATATATATATATATATATATATATATATATATATATATATATATATATATATATATATATATATATATATATATATATATATATATATATATATATATATATATATATATATATATATATATATATATATATATATATATATATATATATATATATATATATATATATATATATATATATATATATATATATATATATATATATATATATATATATATATATATATATATATATATATATATATATATATATATATATATATATATATATATATATATATCCGTAATGGAACTAGATCCCAAATATCAATGAAGATAACTTACAGCCAGAATTATCAGGTGCTAAGTAAACTGAGCTTGTTGGTTCAGCCATACTTCTGTCATTGTTGGATTGTCTTCGAAGAATGTCAGAATTATCTGAAAAATTGTAGTTAATTTCTCAAACTAAAAGACATTTAGCAGTGAAACTAACAAATATAACTTTTCCTAAAAAAACGAATATTTTCTTAATATTTCATACTTTACTGTTGGAATATTAAGCCAATCCTTGACGTTGAAAACTTGACATCGAGATTCTAAGACAAGTGTTCTACCCGCTTGGCTAGCCACTCATGTAAGTGTATGTCGGCTTTACTGATAGTAAATATATAAAAAAAAGAGTTTCCCAATAACTAGTTTTCCATTGTTACAGATACTTACAACTTCTATAGGTAGATTGTTGAGAAAGGTGATAATTCTTTATTCAAAAAGCCATATCTGAAACCATAATACATTTTGAAATGTACAAGAATTTGAATAAATAACTCTTATCAATCGTAGAATTAAACCAAACAAAATTCAGCAATAAAGTCTATCCTTTGTTATTTCCTTCTGCAAACAAAAACAAATCATGTCTTTGAAATATCTAAAAGATTACTTTTACGAATTGATTTGAAAAATTCAAATGTCTGTTTTTCCATAAAGCTGTATCATCTATAGGGACTAATGGTTTTTACTCAGAACTATAACTGTAGTAGCTAGAATTTGTGATGTTTACTTTCAACTTTCTAACTTTACTGCTTTGAAATAAACCAAACATCGCACTTTAGTTTTAATTAGACGCCTCCATTCCTGCTTTATTTTTTATTTTGCTCAATATCATTGCTTATTAATAATTGCTTAGAAAAGCTTCGGCTATTCGACGTTTTGCTGACAAAACAGGACAAGCGAGCATTACATGGAAAACCCATATATTATTTCAGACAGTTTATTGGGTTACAGTTTAATGGGCTACTAGAAACATTATTAATGATATATTCAAGCATGACAAAGGATAGTTTGATGGGTTCTCGAATTGGGCCCACCATCCAACTCCAATGGACCTCCTTGACCTATATATAAGTAATATCAAAAATGATAATCTGTTCAGCAATTCGTATTGAAAATACCAAAAGATGTTTAGTAACTTTATATGACTGAATGAATGACTCTGCATGATTGACATATATGTCAAGATTTATAGTTGACACTCGTCAAACATATATCCATGTTTGATATATGTCTTCAAGGGCGCCCACCAACTACACAGGATTCTCTTTCCACAAAAAGATGGAAAGACAAAAAAAATCGTTGTTTCGGCGGAAAATTGTTGCACCAAATTAATTTTTTTTTTTTTTAGAGAATGCTGTAGGCGTATTTGCTTTGATATTTCAGTCTGTGTCCGAAAAATTATCACTGTACCTTACCAAAGGGCATCAATTGGGGGTGTGAGAGCTGGAGGAAATTTATCCTCCACTACATTTTTTGCATTTTCATTATCAAAAAATCTAAAAGACTTCCCCCATATTTTGATTTTTTTTTTGTGTCTTCATTAAATACCAAATATGGAATTTTCACCCTCCCCTCTGTCCCTTCAGGAATTTGCAACCCTGTTCATCCCCGATGGGAGAGAGCATGTAAACTAGAACTAGAAAATACGGAAACTAGAAATGCAAGAACCTTCTAGTTCCGGAAAATTCATCTGTGGATTCAAGCACGGTCATAAGAGACCCTATTTGCATGCTCTTGAAAAGTAATGATTTATCTTAAAATCCTTGTTTGACTGAGCTCTTCGATGGGAAACTGATTTTTTACATTTATTTTATGGAGGTGGTTAATTTGAGAGGTAAGGTGTATACGGGGCTAGGTGTATTCCCCTAGAAAATCCCGACCCGTAACAAAAAATCCTCAGGAAAATCCCCCCAACCTGGCGAAAAGTTTCCGCTCGTAAGAAAGTCCACCGCATGCACAATTGATCTGCCAAAGAGAAAGAATAACAAGAAATAACAACGAAGAGAAGAAAGAGTTTTGGAATATTTTACCTTTATTCCAAAGTATATTCAGAATATATGGTGTAGAACTTGCTATGGTATCAATCTCCACGTTTTTAATTGTTGTAATTCTTTTATCCTGTTTTGAAGAGTTTAGTTATCATAGCAGGTTAAACGGTTAAATATGAAAAGCAGATAACGGTTAAATAAAATAATATAAAAACATGAAACTAATGGCAACTATAGAAGAGTTGCCCTATGAGGGATATGTACAGAGGGAATAGGCTGGGACTAAAACGAGTAATTACTTTGCACGGACTAGGTCTAGTTCCGACCAGAGGCATAACTAGCCAAAAAGTTAGGGCGAGGGTAATGGATTTTACCGAGGGGCTGAATATTCTTATCGATTAACTTGGGTGAAGTTTCCATTGAAGTTACTTCAGTTTTGTTCTTCCCCAGTTGAGAATGATCTCCTTATGTTAATTAATTTTACATCATATACTTCCATTAGTTCATTTACCCAAATAAAAAAAATTGAGGCAATAAAATAGTGGCGGCTCGCGCTTTATTTTAACAACGTAAAACTGAGTGGTAGAAACCCTTGGGGGAGTGGCTTCCTCTCACTCCCCCCACCAGTGGCACTCCTGCTAAAAACTATAGTTAACCCTATAGAGGCAATTGTTGTAAAAAAACAACACTGTACTTTTCGAGCTTAGACTGCCATCTTGCTGTAAAAAATACTGTTTTCAGCAACATCTTTTGATGAGGTTGAGAGAAAACAGTCGATTGATGCCTTCGGGGAGGTCCTGTTTAATATGTGACCCAAACAGTGAGTCACCAAACCAAGGGATAAGAAAAACGAATGAAAAGGTAGGCAATTTCTAAGCTAGAAACTGGAAACAAAACGAAAAGGTGGGAGATTCCTTGCATGTCATTTGCGTATAAAATATATACCGTTTAGAATTACTGTACTCCTGTTGTGAAAATACAACATCGGACGATCGTGGCTCAAAATTGTGAAACGAATAACTAATTTTTGTTTTCTTTTTAGATGGCGGAATCTTACGACAGACTAAGAAAACGAGCTCAAAATCGCCGAATTGAAGCAGAAGACACGGCCAAGTATATTTTTGACATTCGAGAAGACATGTTGTCTGACTTGTCCGACGATGATGATGACGATGATCGAGACTTCCTGTCTCCAGAAGATCTTATCGATGATCCTGATGCAGACTTGTTGCCTCTACTGGACAATCTCCGCTTCTTCTTGGAACAGGATGACGTGGAGACTAACACTGAACCCAGTGACGATGACTCGGGGGAAACTCCACCCTCCATTCAACAACAGCAACTGGTAAGAGCAAGTACTGAAAAATCAAAGAAGAAATCGAAAGTCCAAGAAAAATATAGGTGGCCGTCATAGAGCCAGATCTTGGAGTCGGAGGCAACATAGTTTTACGTCTGATGAGTACCTTGCCAGAGAAAATGAACTACAAGATTTACTTTGACAACTGGTTTTCGAGCTTGAAACTAATGAGTTGGCTCAAAATTAAAGAATTCCCTTGTATTGGTACGTTGAACAAAGCGCGACTGAAGGGCTGCCCGCTCCTCACAGATGGTGAAATGAATAAACGAGAGAGAGGAACGTCAGATTACAAGACTGATATTCATTCGGGCGTTATTGTAGTGAAATGGTTAGATAGCAACACAGTTTGCTTGGCTTTAACGTATGCAGGAATAACGCCACAGGATACTTGCAGACGCTGGAACGTTTAAGGATAAATCCAGGGTTGAAGTTTCAAGGCCAGCCTTTGCTTGTGAGTACAACCGTCATATGTGTGGCGTAGATTTAGCAGACATGCTGGTGGAGATGTGCCGAACTCATCTTCGGACACGAAAATGGTATATGAGAATCTTCTGGTGGCATATTGACACAGCAGTCTGCAATAGCTGGCTTCTTTTCAGGTCAGACGTCAAAGCGCTGACTTCGAGGATAGACGAACTGGGGATCTTGAGAGCCTTCAGGTCCGAAGCTGCTGCTGGTTTGTATGCCTCGGCGCGTGTGATGCCCCAACGTAAACGTGCTAGACCATCCACAGATGTTGAAGCAAGTCCCAGCCCCATTCGAAGTCGCAATCGAATCCGACCGGCAATATCTGCTCAAGCCGATGGACTTGATCACTGGCCAAAAAAGACTGAAAAGCAGAGCCGCTGCAAAGAGTGCAAATCGGGATATACCACTTTTGAATGCGAAAAATGTGACCTTCCACTGTGCCTTACTGCCAAAAACAATTGTTTTAAAGCCTTCCACACCAAGTGAAAATGCCCTATTTTTATATACTCGAGAGGCTAATGTCGTATTTTTACAACATGGTCTAAAATTGACAATTTTGAATAAATCATGCAAAAAAATTTTTTTCGTCAATAGTCTGACCTAGAGATTACATGGGAAGCGTTGGAGATTTTTCCTGGCATTCGTTCCTATTGTGGCCCGTCAAGGGTTAACAATATCATTTCACCTACTGCGATCGACAACACATCCACTAGGTGCACACAAGAAGGTTTTTCATTTAAAAAAGAAATTTTTCTAATTTAGTTTGAATAAAAGGTAGTCAAACTCTTTGTCAGAACAAATCAAATTAAAAGTTGACACAGCTCCTTATTCAAAATAAGTAAGCGATAGTTTAAGTAAAGAATGTTTAAGTAAAAAGTAAAGTCGTCAGACCCTGTTCACAAAAAAGTACTGGGCATCGTCCGGAAGGCATATATCAGGAGGTTTCCCAGACTGAAGAACCTTCATGTGTAGACACTACCCAACTTTTCAGAAACGAATTCACGATCACGCGGCATTACTGAATCTGCAACTGGGAAGGTCAATATATATTTCTGATACTTTTAAGTTAATTTGTTATCTATTAATTTATCATCGATATCAACTTGGTCCTCCATGGAACAAAATCGTGGACTTGAGCCACAAAATAGGAGAAAATGCCACTTTTTCTCGACCAAATTTTTTTGATAACTTTAAAAGGACTGTAGAATTTGAATTTCTGTTTGAATGAGCACTCTTCTGATTTTCTAGTACAATCGGGTCAATTTGATCATCTCTGGGGAAAAAAATATACATTTGTAACCTTCCTTCTGGAAAAAAAGCTAAATTCTACATTTTTCCAGATAGGAGCTTGAAAGCTCCACAGTGGGATTCTCTAATGCACTGAGTATTATGATATGATTGTCATTGAGATCGCTTGGCTTTTTTGGACTGTTTTCTCCACTTTTCGAACCAGGCGAATTTCCTCGGGCTCGTAGCGAGTACCATTAAACTGAATTAACTTTCGCCTTCATATTTGAAATCTAGATGAAAAGTAAATGCTTTTGATGAATGGCATTTTCCAAAAAGATCTGTCACTTACCGGTTATACACTCTAATAGTTGCCATGACTTTCAGACTGTTTTATTTTGTTTCACCAATTTCAGTTTATATGCTAAACATTGGTAGGGGTTTAAACTCTGCAGTTTTTACGATGAGCGTGGACTTGTGAATCAAATGATTAATGCGACATTGCATTTAGGAGTTCTGTATATAATTCTTGCCTGGGGCCAAAAAGGATGATTTTCACTTTTAATTGGTCCACAGCTTGCGATGTGTTAGCTGAATTGGAGTTTTTCATTCTATGCTGGAGAGGACTATTTGAAGTTATGCAATCAAGCTTTCGTTCCGTCGAGTCAAGTTTCCGCTTTGGACAGGAAAGCTCTTTTCTAGCAGGCAAGCACCAGTTTGAAGTTAAAGTTGGACTACAACAAAATATAAGGTTAAGATGTGAAACGGTTACCTTGACCCATTGCCAGAGAAATTCTCTGCATGTAGTGATATTACAAAGCTGGTCCTCAAAAAGAAAATCAGCTTTTCAACCAAGATTGATAAACCTTTTTTTTCAACACTTATTCATAGTCCTTGATGAGCGGAGCAGCATATATCCTATAATATCATTTTTTTTTGTGCAAAAATTCGTTAATGTCTTAGAATATTTTGAAAATTTTGAGCAATTGAAAACCTCAGGGTTGCAGTGCGCATGATAAAAAACGATCTGGCTCATATTTTAAAGCAATGGATGGGCTATAACAACTAGCTGTTATGACTTGGTCATCTTTAGGAAGATCTGTTGGAATATTTTCCTAGATGGTGCACCTGTTATTTGCTTCTGAGGCATTTGAGGGTACGAAAAACTTATGGAGAAAAAATTTCGTACTCTCAAATGTTTTAGAAACAGAAGATATGTTGACAAATTATTTCTCGTATTCAAAAATGTATATCAGGAACAAAAAATAGGTACAATATCTAGAAGAAGTTGTAAGCCCCTCATTGATATAGATGACCACTATACAATGGCAGAGTGTTTCTTTCAAGTCTCTAAATTTTCTTACGCGTTTAATCTAAATTCTTTCTTTCAAAGGGTACCTCAAAACTGAAGTCATTAACCCTTCGAAAACTTTTAAATGAAATATCTCACGAAAGAGCTCAAAACATGAAAACAATCTCACTAAATTTTTTTTGGTAAAATAAAGAAATCGGGTGTTTTTAATAATTATAGTACTATGGATAGACGCTACTAAAATTGAAGAAAGGTTTAACAGTCAGAAGAAGTAAATAAAGCCTCATAGTTGAAGATCCCCATGGTTTACCAATTGAATCTAAATTCAAATTCCATCAATGGTCTTTGAATTCTATTTTCTAGATTCTCTTGAGTGAATTGAAGGTAAAGTTTCTTTCTTACTTTTGGTAAAATAAATAAATCCGTCGTTTTTAATAATTATAGTACTATAGATAGACGCTGCTAAAATTGAAGAAAGGTGTAACAGCCAGAAGAAGTAAATAAAGCCTGGTACTTGACGATCCCAATGGTCTACCAATTGAATCTAAATTCAAATCCCATCATTGGTCTTTGAATTCTATTTTCCATATTCTCTTGATTGAATTGAAGGTAAACAAATTCGCAAACGTTTCTTACTCATTATCCAAGAGGACGACCTTGCTCTAACAACCTATTCTTAAATGCACGTCCTTCGTCCCGTCTGGTGAAAGATACCAACCGATCATTGCAAAGAAAACCCCGGTATAACAACTAGTTGTTACTTACATGTCCCTCCCTTTCCTGAAAATATGAACTAAATTCATTTTTTTTTTCAGGTGAGCCGCAACACTGAACTTGTCAACCGTTAGGATTTTTAAAACGGTGCATTGCATGAAAGATTTCTTGCACGGAAAAACTGATATCACACATTCAGTTTATGATCCATGTATAGATCAGCTCATCAAGTATTATGGAGAAGCACTGATATAAAAAGATCTATTTGTTTTGGTGATAAAAAGTACTTTCTAGCTGTGGATCAACTTTATAACATCACTACTTTGAGAGGAGTAAAGGAAAAGCTCCAATTTCCTTTGGGACGGTGCAAGGTAATCGTCACTCATCGTCACCTCAATTTCTAAGTAAAGGAAAAGCTTCAAATTCCTTTGGGACGGTGCAAGGTAATCGTCACTCATCGTCACCTCAATTTCTAAGGAAAAACTATTCTCTTTGGCCCAAGGCAAGAATTATACACACCTTTCAAAAATGCAATCTCATACTCATTATTCCTGATGCAGATCCACACTGACCGTAAAAACTGTGAATTCTAGACTCTTACAAATTTCTGGAGATAAACAGAAATCGGCGAACTAGGAAAAAACGAGAAAACAGAAGGGTAGCTTTCGCAACACGATGACATAGTTTCATAGTCATGAAAACTTTTAGGGTTTATAGCCGGAGTCCGGCGTATTCCTCTGGAAATTCTCCCTCCCCCGTGAAAAATTCCTCCAAAAATTCCCAATTAGAAAATTTTCCCCAAATGTAAAATTATACACCCGAAAGGAATTTAAAACAAAAAGAATGAAGAAAAGAAGAAACTACAGAAATTCTAGTTATATCCCAAAATAAAAGTAGAAAATAGGGTTTAAAATTAAGGAGCAATTCGTGCCAAAGTAGCAAACAACCTAAAAAGGAATTATGATGACAATTAATAAATCAAAAGAAATCCCTTTTCCTCCTAATTTCAAATAGATACAGTTAATTGAGTTTAACGTTGCACATTAGATGCCAAGAGCCAGAGAAAATTTTCTTGATTTTTGAAAAGTACAGAAACGCCCAAAGTTATCTTAATGAAAATCATAGCATTAAATTTAGCATATTAAATAACAATACTGTTGAGGATTCAAGCACCTATTTAGAAAAACGTAGAGTTTTGGATTTTCAGTCTCATTAGAAAGGTCACGGATGCGTCTTTCCTATTTTTTTTCCTAGGATTGATCGTATCAAGCCAATGGTCCCAGAAAAAAGGGGACTCACTCGAACCAAAATTAAGATTTTATAGCCCTATTATAGTGACCAAAAAGATTTCTTCACGAGAAAGTGGAGTTTTATATCATTCTGTGGCACAGGACTAAGATTTTGCCTGATGGAGGACCAAGTAGCTATTATAAATTCTGAGAGAGCCAATCAATTTAAATGTATTATAACTACAGATTGACATTCAAAGTTGGGGAGAAAGCAACGCCACCTTGATTCACATTCGTCCCTCAAAAGTCACCTAGTCCCTACACGTAAAGGAACTTCAGATTAGAAAAACTTCTGACATACGCCTTGTGAACGATACGCAGTACTTTTTTTTAACATTGCCTGGTGGCTTTTTGAAAAGTTTCTTTACTTTTGCTATTTCTTGCTTATTTTGAATAAGGAGCTTTATCGATTCCACATCTAGTTGAGGGTGACTTAGTGTTTGACGATTTGTCATTTAAAGCAAATTAGAAAATACAGCCCCTTAGAAGTAATTTAAAAGAAAAACCTCTAATATACACCCATTGGGCGCGTTCTAGATAGCAAGGGGTGAACTGGTATCACGCACTGAAGTTATTGGCAGGGATGTCACATATCAGGGGGGATTTAACTCCGCCCATGCTTTCATCCAAATGGATAAGAATTTATATATTAATTCTCTTTATGTGAACATACAAGTGAAGTTTCTGTCTTCTGAGTTTGTTTACAATCATGTCTGGTAACTTTAGTCTTCTTCTGGTATCTTCATTTGTGACATGGTCAATAAAACTTTCTAACTAGAGTGGCTAGGACTAGGCTATGTGGCATTTGGTGCAGTCAGTGTGGAAATTACCATCTATTAGGAGAATAGATATTTTCTCAGTATGGTGATGAGTTTAAAATGTTCTAGCATGACAAAGGGCTTTTAGCTTGGGTTGCATTAATCAACGTATAAAACGGCCTTGCTGCTTGAAAAATAATGTCTGCCTGTCTTTGGAGTCCTTTGGTAATGTGAATGTAAAGTTAGGAGGAACGGGGGAACTGGGGATTTAAATAGAATAAAAAAAAAAAAATTATACAAAATAGAGGATATTGCGAAGAATTTGTTAAAATCTTGATATATCTAGGAAGGGGCTAAGACCCTTTTTTAGTTTATGACCCACACACGAGTTCACCCCACTGTAGGTCATTGATTTGATAGTATTGTGAATATTTCTTTTGGATACTAAAGAACTGAGGAATAAGAAAGATGCATCTGAACACTGGGTTTTGATGCTAGTATAGCAAAGAACACCAAATTTAAGTATATAGGCCTACCGTCATAACAAATCAATATTTAACGACAAATGTTTCTTAATCAAAGAAAGAAAAAAAACTTACTGTTTGAAATAGCTTGAATTGAAGCATTCGTAGAGTTGATATACTGAGTGATTTTCTGATGCGACATAACCCCTTCTCGTGTATTTTTCTCTGGACGAAACAGGACAATGTATACCTTTGGTAAAAACATACAAGCAAGCTGCATCACGCCGCTAAAAACGAACATGTAGACTTTATAGCGTAACATTAAAAAACAAATTTAATCCAAGGTAGGATGCACTTGAGCCTATTTAATATCCAAGTCTAGCTCCAGTCTACCTTTCACCAAGGATACATTTCGAAACATAGAAACGTGATAGTTCCCAAATATTTAGTAACAATGTTTTGCGAAATTTCTTCTATGCACAGAAAACGTACTAATAGAAGTGAGGAAAAAAAAGGAATTGAGGGCCAGAAGAAAAAAAGGAAATTGTCTTATCTATTCGGACTTAATGTGTTCTCATCCTTAAGAAACAGTGCGAATGGTTTAATTATATACCACTTGTAAATTAATGTCATATTCTTCAGTCCGGGTTGAGGTCCACAATTTCCGTAAAAACCATGGAGGTTAGATCCTTGTCACTTTCTAGCAATAACCTCAAATCAGCAAACTAAGAAAAGTAAATCAAAAGGACAAAACTGTTACTCCTGCAACACAAATAGTAATAAAACTAAAGATATTAAAAAAAGTTACAGGACATTTCATTTAGTACAGGACATTTTCATTTTTACCTAGTAAGCTCACAAATCTATAAATTTCGAGGATATTTTTGTTACAGCTACGCAGTTACCAGGGAATCTAAGATAGACTATTGATAGAAGAGTTCCCATGGATAAGGAAGTCTAAATTTCCCAATGTTTACTTTTCCTCAGATGAATAGGTACCATATTATAAGCTAATATGATTTTTACTCTTAGACTTAATTCATCACTTTTGTTAATTGTGTTTGAAGCCAGTGGACATATTAGAAATAAAAATGAAGTACAGAAGCTACTGCACAAATTGAAGTAAATCTTTGTTTATCATAGTATTTTATGTTCAATACTGTTGCGAATTTATTTCATTTGTTGTAATGTTTGAGTAATTTTTTTTTTTTTTATAATGGAAATAAACAGCAGTCTTGTAACTTTGAAACAAACCGAAATTATCCTTTCACCTGAGAGGGACTGCCCTCCTAAACATCCTCGCTGTTTTGTGCTTTATAGAATATTTTGCTGTAAGTAACAAATATAGTTATTTTGTAATTGTAAGTATTTATTTACTAATTACCTTTAAAAAGATTTGAGCCGAGAATTTAATTGTTCGAAGGATATACGCATGAATAATCTCTTCTATTCTTAAGGCATTGTCAAAAATGTTATATATCCCACTCCCATTGCCTTAGAGCATGCATTCTTGAAGCAATGGGGAAAACATTAAAACTTTAGCACAAACAACATGAAATTAAACAGCATTAAATAAGGCTGGGAAGTCCGGCGTCCCCTTCATAGCAATTTTCCTTCCCCCATGAAAAATTCCTTCATGAAAAGATCCTCCTACATAACCCCCGACCCCCCCCCCCTACTACCAGGAAAAATCTCTCCTGAAAACGTCTGTACTGTATACTTCCCAATAACCAATACTATATGTTAACATTGGGTAAAGTTCATAACTTTCAGCCCTCCTCCCGGGAACTTCGGAGGATTAAGTCTTCCTAAATGACTTACTTATAATATTTTCGAACATGCTGAACAAAATGGCTATCTCAAAATTTTGATCGGGTGACTTTGGGAAAAAAAATGAGCGTGGGAGGGGGCCTAGTTGCCCTCCATTTTTTGGTCACTTAAAAAGGGCACTAGAACTTTTAATTTACATTCCAACGAGCCCTTCCACGATATTCTAGGACTACTGGGTCGATACGATCACCCCTGGGGAAAAAAAAAGAAACAAACAAATAAACACGCACCCTTGATTTTTGTTCTGGCAAAAAATGCAAAATTCCACATTTTTGTAGATAGGAGCTTGAAACCTCTACAATAGGGTTCTCTGATACGCGCAATATGATGGTGTGATTTTCTTTAAGTTTCTATAGCTTTTAGGTGGTCTTTCCCCCTTTTTTCGAAAATCAGCCAAATTTTCTCAGGCGCGTAGCTTTTGATGGGTAGGACTAAACTTGATGAAACTTATATATTTGAAATCAGCATTAAAATCCAATTCTTTTGATGTATCTATTTGTATCAAAATACCGTTTTCTAGAGTTTCAGTTACCATTGAGCCGGGTCCCAATAACCAATACTATATGTTAACATTGGGTTAAGTTCATAACTTTCAGCCCTTCTCCTGGGGGCTTCGAGGGATTAAGTCATCCTAAAAGACATAGTTATAACATTTTTGACCATGCTAAACAAAATGGCTATCTCAAAATTTTGATCGGGTGACTTTGGGGAAAAAATGAGCATGGGAGGGGGCCTAGTTGCCCTCCATTTTTTTTGGTCACTGAAAAAGGGCACTAGAACTTTTAATTTCATTTCCAATGAGCACTCCTACGATATTCTAGGACCACTGGGTCGTTACGATCACTCCCGGGGAAAAGAAAAAAAAAACAAAAAAAACAACAAATAAACACGCATCCGTGATCTTTCTTCTGGCAAAAAATGGAAAATTCCACATTTTCGTAGATAGGAGCTTGAAACCTCTACAGTAGGGTTCTCTGATACGCTGAATATGATGGTGTGATTTTCATTAAGGTTCTATAACTTTTAGGGGGTCTTTCCCCCTTTTTTTGAAAATCAGCAAAATTTTCTCAGGCACGTAACTTTTGATAGGTTAAATTAAACTTGATAAAACTTATATATTTGAAATCAGAATTAAAATCTGATTCTTTTGATGTATCTATTGGTATCAAAATTCCCTTTTTTAGAGTTTCGGCTACTATTGAGCCGGGTCGCTCCTTACTTACCGTTCGTTACCACGAACTGTTTGATAAATAGAGATGCAACTGCAAGCTGGTCCATCAAATTTCTCAAAAGGCTGTGGCTTAAGAAAATTAGAATTTCACGTTCTTGAATAATCCTGTTCTCAAAAGAATGGGGCTTAAGAAAATTAGAATTTCATGTTCTTGCATAATCCTGTTTCTTAGGAGATTAATTTAGAACAGTTTCAGGAAAAACGAGCTTTCAAAGAACCATCTTAATCTGAAGACTAATAAATTTCCATTATATATCCAATCTTTCAAAATAATACATACTTGCGCTTACACCCCTAAATTTTCTGATTGTGGAAGCACAAGCTGCTAATATCTCCCCTCTTATTCACATAAATAAATAAAGACTAAACTCCATACTGGCACTTAAAATACTTCATAAGAGTGTGGCAAAAGAGAATTTATAATTCTTGCACAACGCTGTTTCTTAGATAATTAATTAAAAACAATTGTTAGAAAAAGAATTATTCGAAGATTAAGGTTAATGCATTCCCACTATAATTCAAAGGTTCAAAAAACTTTTAAACCCCTAAATATTCAGATTCTATAACAACAAGCTGCTATTATCTCCTATTCACAAAGCTAAATAAAGATGAAACTCCATGCTGGCATATAAAATACTTAAAAAAGGTCGGGCCTAAGAAAATAAGAATTTCATATTCTTAATAACCAGTTTCTTAGGAAATTAGTTTTGAAAAAAGTTTTTGGAAAAAGAAGTTTCAACGGACCATATTAACCTTAAGACCCGTAAACTGCTATAATAATTTAAAACTTCCAAAATAGCACATAGTATCCTGCTGTAAAACTTCTAAATAATTTTAAATTGTTTTAAAAGACGCATAATGCAAAAATTAAACTTTTTTTTAAATTATCAAGAAATTCAGAGAAAGAAAACCCTGTGACCTATATTCTTCCTCCAGTAGTATTTGTGTAAGGCTTTGCTTCTAATGTTTTAAATAAAAAAGTCATGAAAAATCCTTATCGAGACCACAACAATTGGCTCAGACTTAATAAAATTGGATTTTTTTTTTCATCATAAGTAGTGTAGCTATAACGATAGGTACGAGGCAGGTAGGAAACTACTGTGTATAATATAAGGAAGAGGGCAGGTAGCCAATGTAGCTATAACGATAGGTACGAGGCAGGTAGGAAACTACTGTGTATAATATAAGGAAGAGGGCAGGTAGCCAATTTAGCTATAACAGTTTCAGGAGGGCAGGTAGGAAACTACTGTGTATAATATAAGGAAGAGGGCAGGTAGCCAATGTAGCTATAACGATAGGAATTAGGCAGGTAGGAAACTACTGTGTATAATATAAGGAAGAGGGCAGGTAGCCAATGTAGCTATAACAATAGGTACGGGGCAGGTAGCAAATTACTGTATCAATCTGTTCAACGAGGGTGTCTCCCCATATAGCTATAACAGTTCCGAGCAGAGTGTCTCCCCATACAGCTATAACAGTTCCGAGCAGAGTGTCTCTCCATATAGCTATAACAGTTCCGAGCAGAGCGTCTCCCCATATAGCTTTAATATTTACAAGCGGACAGTACTCCCGCCATGCAAGCAGACAGTACAATGACCGGATTCAACCACCATGAAAGTTCGTGCTTTTCACGAAACAATGGTTTTGGAGTTAAATAATATTTTTTCTGTTAAAAGTCGTGCGTGTTTTCATGGTATTGTGATTCGTTTCCTGGTATGATGTTATGAAATTCGGTCTGTAAATTAATTTGCTAGGTAAATTAATTTACACACACACACACACACACACACACACACACACACACACACACACACACACACACACACACACACACACACACACACACACACACACATA
>NC_142794.1:57489148-57549537 GCF_049724085.1 Artemia sp. Qi Xiang Cuo
TGTGTGTTTGTGTGTATGTGTGTTTGTGTGTGTGTTTGTGTGTTTATTTTTGTGTGTATATGTTTATGTGTGTGTGTGTTTGTTTGTGTGTGTGTTTGTTTTTGTGTGTGTGTGTTTTGTGTGTGTGTGTTTGTGTTTTTGTTTGTGTTTGTGTGTGTTCTTGTCTATGTGTGTGTTTGTTTGTGTGTGTGTATTTGTGTGTGTATGTTTGTGTGTGTTTTTGTTTGTGTATGTATTTGTGTGTGTGTTTGTGTGTGCTGGTTTGTGTGTGTTTGTATGTGTGTGTTTGTGTGTGTGTGTGATTGTGTGTGTGTGTTTATGGGTGTTTTTGTGTGTTTTTGTGTTTGTTTTTGTTTTTGTGTGAGTGTTTGTGTGTGTTTTTGTGTTTGTGTGTTTGTGTTTGTGTGTTTGTGTGTGTGTGTGTTTGTGTGTGTGTGAATTTGTGTTTGGGTGTGTGTGTTTGTGTTTGTGTGTTTTTGTGTATTTGTTTGTGTGTATGTGTTTGTGTGTGTGTTTATGTTTGTTTTTGTGTATTTGTTCTTGCATTTGTGTTTGTGTTTGTGTGTTTGTGTGTATGTTTGTGTGTGTTTGTGTTCTTATGTGTTTGTGTGTGTTTGTGTGTGTGTTTGTGTGTTTGTGTGTGTGTGTGTGTGTGTGCGTGTGTGTTTTTTGTGTGTGTGTTTGTTTGTGTGTGTGTGTGTTTGTGTATTTGTGTTTATGTGTGTTTGTTTGTTTGTCTGTGTTTGTGTTTGTTTTTGTGTTTGTGTGTGTGTGTTTGTGTGTTTGTGTGTGTGTGTGTGTCTATTTGTGTGTGTGTGTGTGTTTGTGTTTGTGCTTGTGTGTGTGTTTGTGTTTGTGTCTGTGTGTGTTTGTGTGCGTGTGTGATTGTTTGTGTTTGTGTGTGTTTGTTTGTGTGTTTGTTTTTGTTTGTGATTTTTTGTTTTTTTTTTTTTGTTTTGTTGTTTGTGTTTGTTTGTGTGTGTGTGTGTGTGTGTGTTTTTGTTTGTGTGTGTGTGTTTGTGTGTGTGTGTTTGTGTGTGTTTTTGTGTTTGGGTGTGTCTGTATGTGTTTGTGTTTGTGTGTGTTTGTGTGTGTGTGTTTGTGTTTGTTTTTGTGTGTTTTTTTGTGTGTTTGTTTTTGTTTGTTTGAGTGTTTGTTTTTTTTTGTGTGTGTGTGTGTGTGTGTTTCTGTGTGTGTGTTTGTGTTTGTATGTGTTTGTGCGTACGTGTTTGTGTGTTTTTGTTTGTTTGTTTGTGTGTGTGTGTTTGTGTTTGTGTGTGTGTGTGTGTGTTTTTGTGTCTGTGTGTTTGTGTGTGTGTTGGTGAATGTGTTTTTTTGTGTTTGTATATTTGTGTGTATTTGTTTTTGTGTGTATGTTTCTGTTTTTGCGTGTTTGTGTTTGTGTGTTTGTGTTTGTGTGTGTTTTTGTGTGTGTGTTTTAGTTTGTGTTTGTTTGTGTGTGTGTGTGTGTGTGTGTGTGTGTGTTTGTGTATGTGTGTTTGTGTGTTTGTGTGTGTGTGTGTTTGTGTGTTCTTGTGTTTGCATTTTTGTGTGTGTGTGTGTTGTGTGTGTGTGTGTTTGTTTTTGTGTGTTTGTGTGTGTTTTGGTGTGTGTTTTAGTGTTTGTTTTTGTATGTGTTTTTGTGTTTGTGTGTGTTTGTGTTTGTGTGTGTATATTTGTGTGTGTTTGTTTGTGTGTATCCGTGTGTTTGTGGGTTTCTGTGTGTTTGTGTGTTTGTGTTTGTGTGTGTTTGTGTTTTTGTGTGTGTGTTTTTTATTTTATGCTTTTATAACCCATTCTTCATAATTAGCCTTAAAAAGAAGAAAAAATAGTTTATTTTTCATGAAAAAAAAGGAGGGAGGGGGGGGTTAGAGGGAGAGGGTTGGAGGGAGGGGGGATGGTGTAGTTGGGGGTGGACGACTTTGGCATAGTGGGGGGGAACTTTGGGCCGGAATAAAAAAATAGGTATGATTTACCTCATGTACTAAGCTCGCAAGCCATTTAAATGCAGTGTTTACATACTTTTTTCTTGTTTTGATATTTTTCTTTACCGAACTCTGGAGATCTAGGTTCAAAAAATATTTAACAATCTGTTAACTATAATGGGGTCTGCATAAAAACCACCCGATAAATTTTATTAGAATTAATTTCTTTACCCACTAAGAATATAAAAGAATAACTTACTTCTTGCGTGTAGCTTTCGTCAATATTCCTTTTGTTAGAATGCATCATTATATTTCAAATGCCAACTTTGAACTGAGAAAATAACTCATTGTCACAGTTTTTATATCCGTGTTCAAGGTTAAACATAAAACATCCACACCTAGCAAATTAATTTACAGACAGAATTTCATAACATCATACCAGGAAACGAATCGCAATACCATGAAAACACGCACGACTTTTAACAGAAAAAATCTTATTTAACTCCAAAACCATTGTTTTGTGAAAAGCACGAATTTTCATGGTGGTTGAATCCGGTCATTGTACTGTCTGCTTGCATGGCGGGAGTACTGTCCGCTTGTAAATATTAAAGCTATATGGGGAGACACTCTGCTCGGAACTGTTATAGCTAAATGGGGAGACACTGTTCAGAACTGTTATAGCTACATGGGGAGACACTCTGTTCAGAACTGTTATAGCTATATGGGGAGACACCCTCGTTGAACAGATTGATACAGTAATTTGCTATCTGCCCCGTACCTATCGTTATAGCTACATTGGCTACCTGCCCTCTTCCTTATATTATACACAGTAGTTTCCTACCTGCCTCGTACCTATCGTTATAGCTACATTAGCTACCTGCCCTCTTCCTTATATTATACACAGTAGTTTCCTACCTGTCTCGTACCTATCATTATAGCTACACTACTATCATAGTTCTATCCGGATGTCTCAGAAAGTCACTCAGAGATAATGTTTTGCGGAGGCAAAAAGTTTTGGGAAACAACCATTTTGCGGAGGCAAAAAGTTGATTTTGAGTAGAACCTTACTTTACATCAACATGTATACTTCCTCAATAATTTTTAGCCGTTATTGCTCCAATTTTGGATCTTAAGATTACTCGATTGATGATAGTAACTAGTTCCGTTCATTGAAATTTCACTTATACAATTTTACACAGAAGCGGGTTAACTTAAACTGTAACAAACAGCACAACTAAATTTGTGCTTTCATTTTACGGGAAGTTTTGTCTGATTGTTTGGCCAGATATAGTTTGTTTTTAAGCATAAACAATTTTGATAAAGTGTCTACATACTTTTGTTACATGTTTGCTCTATTTCCTGCTACTAACCTTGCAGCCATGGATACAGACAAACTGACAACCCTTACTGTTGAACTTGTGGCACTAAAAATAAGAGTGATGCCTGCCATCCATTTAATAACGATGGTATATACGGTGAGCCCAATGAATCGGGTCTCGCTGAACACTCCAGGACATTTTCTTGTCAATATAGCGTAGTATGTACAAGAAACGAGTAAAATTGCAGGATATATGAGGGTAACCAAAAAAGACATGTTTTGAAATCCGTTGCAGACGAGGATGCTTTTGCTCCTAGAACAGATTGTGTAATTAAGTCCAAGTCCTTAACTAAGCTAAAATAAAATATGAGCTGAAATAACAACAAAACAAAAATAAGAGAGAAGTCTACACCTTATTCTCTTTCCAAAATATTCAAAACAATATTATACTCTTAAATTCTTCAAACATTATTGGCATATAATAATTATCAGTTTATTGACGATTTTTTTTTTTAATTAAGCAAGAGGCTCTTGTTTCGTATATATGCTTTCCCCTTTAATTTTGTTTAAATAACCTTATTTACTAACGAAGCACAAAATAAGAAGGATAATAATTATTTTGGCATCTCGGTCTTTGCTTTTATAGAGAAGCTGTAATCAGTATTGCCATAACTAAATACTACAAAGAAATCCTTCCCTTGAGCTGAGTGAGTCTCATGCATATTTAAAAAAATGGACTGGAAGGGGATGGGAATCAGAAGCAATAAGCTCCTTGTCTGTTGAAAGACGCTGAGTTGCAGCTAATCCTTTCCAGACACTGTTATCATAGGAAGCACAATCGCGCTCCTTAAGTAAAGAACGATGTTGGCACAATGTATTATTTATTTTATTTTTTCTTTAGACCAGGGCACTTCGTATCGAAGGAGTTGTCGTAGAAACTTCGAAAAGGGCTCATTTGATTGGAAATTGGAGTGGCTTGTGCCTTTTTTAATAGTTGAAATTGAAAGTAATTGGAAGGCAACTGTAACCCCTTCCAAGCCCACCATTTCCTCAAACACATCCAATAAAAATTTTGAGATAGCCATTTTATTCAGCGTAGTTGATTCCTCGATAGAAACTATGTTTTTTTGGAGGATACTCCCCCACAACCCTCAGGGTAAGGGTTTTAAGTTATATGCCCTGGGACATATAAGAACGACGTTGGCACAATGTATTATTTATTATTTTTACCTTTAGACCAGGGCACTTCATATCGAAGAAGTTGTAGTAGAAACTTCGAAAAGGGCTCATTCAATTGGAAATTGGAGTAGCTTTTGCCCTTTTTAATAGTCTAAAGTGATTGAGAGGCAACAACACCCCTTCCATGCCCACCATTTCCCGAAACACATCCAATCAAAATTTTGAGATAGCCATTTTGTTCAGCGTCGTTGATTTCCAGATAAAAATTATGTTTTTGAGGAGGACACTCCCCCACAGCCTTAAGGGCAAGGGTCGTAAGTTATGAACCATGGGTCCATATATGGTTTTTACAGAAAGCGTTGTCGCAGAAACTTCAAAAAAGGTTCATTTTATTGAAAATTCAAAGGGCTAGTGCCCTTTTTAATAGTCGAAAGCGATTGGAGGGCAACTAACCCCCCTCTCACGCCCACCTTTCCCCCAATCACATCCAATGAAAATTTTGAGAGAGCCATTTTGTTCAACGTAGTTGAAAGTTCTGGAAATTAGGTCTTTAAGGATGACAACCCCCCCCAGCTCTCAGGGCAAGGGTTGTAAGTTATGTTCTGGAGGCATACAAGGTTTTTATAGAAAGTGTTGTCGTAGAAATTTCGAAAAGGGCTCATTCTATTGGAAAATGAAATGGCTATTGTCCTTTTTAATAGTCGAAAGTGATTGGAAGGCAACTAGTACCCCTCCCACGCCCACCATTTCCCGAAACACATCAAATCAAAATTTTGAGATAGCCATTTTGTTCCACGCACTTGAAAGTTCTGGAAATTACACGTTTGAGCAGGACACTTCCCCCATAGTCTTCAGGACAAGGGTTATAAGTTATACCGTGGGGGTATATAAGGTTTTTATAGAAAGCGATGTTGTAGAAACTTAAAAAAGTGCTCATTCAATTGGAAATTGAAAGGGGTAGTGCCTTTTTTAATGGTCAAAACCAATTAAAGGGCAAGTAACCCCCCTCTCACGCCCACCATTTCCTCAAACTCATCAAATCTAAATTTTTAGATAACAATTTTGTTCAGCGTAGTTGAAAGTTCTGGAAATTAGGTCTTTTAGGATGATGACCCCCTCAGAGCCCTAAGTGAAAGGACTGTAAGTTATGCCCTGAGGGCATAAAGGGTTTTTATAGAAAGTTGTTGTAGAAATTTCCAAAAGGGCTCATTTATTGGGAATTGAAATTGCCCCTTCTAATAGTCGAAAGGGAGTGGAGATTAATTAACCCCCCTCTCACGACCACCATTTCCCCAAACACATTCAATCAAAGTTTAGAGATAGCAATTTTGTTCAACATACTTGAAAATTCTGGAAATTAATAATGTATTTTAAGGATGACAAACCCCTCCCCAGAGCCCCCAGGGCAAAGGTTATAAGTTATGCCCTGGGGGTATATAAGGTTTTTATAGACAACGTTGTCGTAAAAACTTCAAAAGGGGCTCATTCAATTGGAAATTGAGATGGCTAGTGCCCTTTTTAATAGTCGAAATTGATTGGAGGATAACTAACTCCCCTCTCACACCCACGATTCCCCCAAACACATCCAATCAAAATTTTCAGATAGCCATTTTGTTCAACGTAGTAGAAAGTTATGGACATTAGGTCTTTGAGGATGACAACCACCCTCAAAGCTCTTAGGGTAAGGGTTGTAATTTATTCCCTGTGGGCATAAAAGGTGTTTATAGTAAGTGTTGTCATAGAAATTTAAAAAGGGCTCATTCGATTGGAAATTGAAAGGCCTAGTGCCCTTTTTAATAGTCGAAAGTGATTGGAAGGCTTGACATTTTTTTATAGTAAAGATCGATGAGGATATAATTTATTATTTTTGGTTGTTGCTGTTCTTTAGACCCAGACACTTTGTTTCGAAGGAATTGTCGTAGGAACTTCAAAAAGGGCTCATTCGATTGGAAAGAGAAAGGGCTGATGCCCTTTTTAAGAGTTGAAAGTGATTGGAGGACAACTAATCCCCCTCCCACGCCAACCCTCCCATTTGCCTATTATGTTTTAAGACTAAATATAGCCTTAAGATTAAATAAAAATGCACTGTGTTAATACTAATTCCCAATAAGGCATCTAAGCGGTTTCCTAAGAACGACTGAGGGTATTATGTTCATACTTTCGGGCTTCTTCTGCTCTTGAAATTTAGCCAAATCGAAATAGCGTATGTGTATCCAAGCTATCAATGAAAGTAAACAGACTTTTTTGCGAATGGTATCAAGTTTCCAATTTCAGGTCAACTAAAGGAGGTATGAAACTAAATTAAACACTACTATTTATGTCCAGATACTTAAAAGGGTGTATGTTGATAAAAATTGCTGAAAATATTTCTCCAGCATACAAATAGCATTCCAAACTATAAAGTCTTAAAAAAACTAAAAGATTTAAAGTATTATTTTCTTTTTCCCTGAAAAGACTATGTCAATATAAAACGAACAGAAATTAATTAAAAATCTTTTTTCCACAAAATAAGTTTTTCAAAGAAAAGTAAAGAACTCCATTAAACCAAAAATGAGCAAAAATAAAATCAAATGATCTACTAAGCGTGAAACTGCCACAATTCAGCATCGATAAATAAATGAAACCCAAAACGATCAGAAATTACAATAAATAACCGAGTCAAACTCAAAACGAGTCAAATTCAAACTCATAACATAATTTGCACTTTACTGAAAAAAATATAAATGTTTTTAATTTTATAACTTTAATAAATCAAATAATATTAATAGTTTGATTACTACATATCAGTATATGTATATTAAACTGACAATAGACATTTATTTGTATTTTAAAATATTGATATAGTTCAACACTGTTTAAAGGTCCAGCAATTATGTCTTTTGGGATGTCAACCTCCACACAGTCCGCAGGGCAAAGGCTTTAAGTTAGGCAATTCGCTCGTTGTTCACACATAGTATATGTTATTGAGAGAGGTATGTATGTTTGAACTTTACTCTCCGAAAAGAAAGGCATTCAGGTGAGCCTTTAAGAGAATGTTGAGGAGAGTGTTGAACTAAATAAAAACACGTCATGTGTATATGGATTGTCAAAAGGGCGTAACTAGGGATGACTTAGTATATTAACTTGGAACCTTTAGGAATTAAATAAAAAAAACAAGTTTTTTTAAAACTGAAAGTAAGGAGCGACATTAAAACTTAAAACGAACAGAATTTCTTCCGTATATGAAAGGGGCTGTCCCCTCCTCGACGTCTCGCTCTTTACGCTAAAAGTTTTATTGTTTAAAAAAAAAGTTGTGAAAAAGAGTCAAGCATTAGCGTAAAGAGCGAGACGTTGAGGAGGAGACAGCCCCTTTCATATACGGAATAATTTCTGTTCGTTTTAAGTTTTAATGTCGCTCCTTACTTTCAGTTAAAAAGCTTGTTTTTTTTAATTAATTTTTGAACGTCTTTGAATTAATACAGGTTTTGATTTTGGCTCACCGTAGATCAATATTTAAAATAAAATTTCCATATTAATTTTACTTTTATTTGATTAAATGGCTTTCTCGAAAGTTGTTTAATTTTATTTACGAACTTTTTTATTGGTAATAAATAAACATAACTTACGAATTACCATACGTAACGAACTTGTATGTTCACATATTTTTAATACGTATATTAGGGGGTTCGCCCCCCTAGTCGATACTCCGCTCTTTACGCTAAAGTTCAAATTTTGTTCCAATTCTTTAAAAATGACCCCTTAGTCACAAAGGCCGTTAATTAGAATAAATAGCTCTTATGAAAGTACTAAAAAAAATCTTTGGCTTAAAGAGCGAGGTAATGACTAGGGGGCAAACCCAATATTATACGTAACAATTTCTGTTCGTTTTAAGTTTTGATGTTGCTCCTTACTATCAGTTGAAAACTTTTTTTTTATTTAATTTCTGATTGTTTTTTTAGTTCATGCTGGGAAATCTGGTGCCCCATTCATAGCAATGTCCCTTACCCCATGAAAAGTTCCTCCATGGAAATATCCTCCCACAACCCTCCTCCCCCTCCACTACCAGAAAAAGCCCCCCTGAAAACGTCTGTATACTATATGTAAACATTCGGTGAATTTCATAACTTTCAGCCCTCCCCCGGGGACTTTGAGGGATTAAGTTATCTTAAAAGACATAGTTATTATATTTTGGACATGCTGAACAAAATGGCTATCTCAAAATATTGATCGGGTGACTTTGATCACCCGGAAAGCAGGAAAAAATGCAGGAAAAAATGAGCATGGGAGGGGGCCTAGCTGCCCTCCTTTTTTTGTCACTTAAAAATGGCGCTAGAACTTTTAATTTCCGTTCGAATGAGCCCTCTCACGATATTCTAGGACTATTGAGTCGATACAATCACCCCTGGAAAAAAAACAAAAAAAACACGCATCCGTGATCTTTCTTCTGGCAAAAAATGCAAAATTCCACATTTTTGCAGATAGGAGCTTGAACTTTTAATTTCCGTTTGAATGAGCCCTCTCACGATATTCTAGGACTATTGGGTCGATACAATCACCTCTGGGGAAAAAAACAGAAAAAAGAAAAAATTAGGGTTCTCCACAGTAGGGTTCTCTGATACGTTGAATCTGATTGTGTTATTTTCATTCAGGTTCTACAACTGTTAGGGGGCTATTTCCCCTTTTTTCGAAAATCAAGTAAATTTTCTCAGGCGCGTCACCTTTGATGGTTAGGACCAAACTTGATGAATCTTATATACTTGAAATCAGCATTAAAATCCGATTCTTTTGATGTATCTATTGGTATCAAAGTTCCTTTGTTTTGAGTTTTGGTTACTATGGACCTGGGTCGCTTCTTACTTACAGTTCGTTACCACGAGCTCTTTGACTGATAAGGGAGATGACCAAAAAAGGCAATATTTGCATACTACCACTACAACTACAACTACAATCACTACTACTGCTACCATTACTACTACCACACTACTCCATTTACAATATTGAGCGGAAATTTAAACTAAATCAAAAGACGCTGTCTAGATGCATGTACATTGTCAAAAGAGCATATCTCTAGAATTGATTTGGGTATTAAGTTGGAACTTTCAGAGAATACTTAAAAGGAAAGATCATCTGACCAAAAGGCAATATGTGCACGCTACTGATAATTTACTACTAATACTGCTACTTCAACTGCTACTCCTATTGTAACTACTTGTAATGCTAAGAGCATTACGATGAAAAATTAAAGAAGTATATGAACTTACAAGTTATCAAAAGGACTTAATAAGAAGGATGCTGTACTAACAAAAAGGCAATACATTAATACTAATGCTGCTACTAGTATTACCGCTATTACGGTTAATACTAATACAAGTAATACCAATACTACTACTGAGACTACTATTACAACTGTGCCTAGGGGCCTGAACGGGATTTTTTCAAAGAATTTTTAAGAAGAAGGTGAACCGAATCACGACACACCGTTTATATGCAGATTGTCAAAAGGGTGCTATAGCAGTATTTTGGAACAGTTGGGTGTGTGAAGTTGAAACTAACAGAGCTTGTTGTGGGGGATGCTGAACGAAAAAAGAAAATATTTGCACCCTAATGCCACTGCTTCTACTCATACTACAACTACTGCTACTATTATTTCTACTTCTAATACTACTATTGCCAATAAAGCTAAGGCTACTACTATCAATTCTACTGCTATTACTACTACTGCTGCTATTGAAACTAAGGGTATTAAGGCAGCAAATTTTGGATATATTGAAACTGTATGGAACTATTCAAAACGCACTATGCCCATACAGGTTGTCAAGAAAACGTGTCAGAAATGCTTCAAGAGCGGTTCATGGCATAAAGTTGAAACTTTCAGCGTGTTGAAGAAACCAAAGATGCTATGCACATACTGCTACTAATGCTACTACAATTATTGCTACTACCCAAGCTAAGAATATTAAGGTGAAGCTTTTAAGGAATATTTAGGCGGATGGTTAATTAAATCGAAACAAACTATGAGCATGTTGACTTTTAAAAAGGTGACTCAGATCAGCTTAAATTAATAAGTAAGACTGTTAAGGTTAGATCGTGGCGAATTTTGAACTAATCAGAAGGCACTTTGTGTATACTATTAATACTACCACTACGGTTACTGTAACTAATGACGCTAAAGGTATTAAGGTTATCCTTTCAGGGAACGTTTAGGGGAAGCTTCAATTAAACGAAAAAACTGTATGCATGAAAGTTTTTAAAGGGCATATAGGCAATATCATAGGCAGTGCCGCTGCCTATTATTGAACATTATTGAAGTTTTAAAAGAGCTAATTCAATAGAAAATTAAAAGTTCTAGAGCCCTTTTTAAGAGTAAAACGACATTGGAGGGCAAGCTGCCCACCTCACAAGCCCATTCATTTTTTAAACGCATCGTGGCAAAATTTTAAGTCGGTCATTCTGTTCAGCATAGTAGAGCGGCCCAGAAACTGTGTCTCTAGGGATATGGGGTATGCCATCCCCCCAATTATGATATTGGCCCATAATGCTTTAAAACTAAATATTGCTTTAAAAATAAATCAAAAGCTACAGTGTGTATGTTTACCAATAAGACACCTCAGTAATATATCAAGAACAACTGGGAGTATTAAGTTGAAAATTTTGGGGCTACTACTACTTCTGCTCTTCAATTTAATAAATCAAAAGAGTTTAAGTGTATCCAGTTTTTTACAAAGAATATATATAGAATTTTTTGGGAATGAAATACAGTTTTATTTTGCAGGTCACCTTGATGAGTTATAAAATCAAATTAAACAGTACTATTTGTGTCAGAATTAAGAAATTTTGAAAAAGTTTCTGCAACATACAAATAGCAAGCCAAACTATGGATTCTTATAGAAATTAAATAATAAAAACATGTTTTTTAAACTGAAAGTAAGAAGCGACATTAAAACTTAAAACGAACAGAAATTATTCCGTATATGAAAGGGGCTGTCCCCTCCTCAACGCCTCGCTCTTTACGCTAAAGTTTTTTTGTTGTTTTAAAAAATAAAGTTTTGAGACAGAGTCAAACTTTTGCTTAAAGAGCGAGGCGTTGAGGATGGGACAGCCCCTTTCATATACGGAATAATTTCTGTTCGTTTTAAGTTTTAATGTCGCTCCTTACTTTCAGTTTAAAAAACTTGTTTTTTTTATTTAATTTCTGATCGTTTTCAATTGATGCGTCTTTTATTTTGGTTCACTGTCTATTAATAAGTAAACAAAATTTGTAAAGAAATGTTACTTTTCTTTTTCTAGATGATTGTCTCTAATTTTGGCTATGGTGTAATTTACAAATTAACTTATGTAACTAATTTGTATATTCCTATATTTTTCTTCTGGCAAAAAATACGTTGCAGATATAGTTGTCAGATTTTTGCAGATATGAGCTTAAAAACTACGTAATAGGGTTTTCTGATACGCTGAATCTGACGGTGGGATTTTCATTAAAATTCTTTCACTTGTAGAGGATGTTTCCTCCCTATTTAAAAAATCAGGTAAATTTTCTCAGGCTCGTAGCCTTTGATGAGTAATACTAAACTTAATAAAATTTATATATTTTGAATCAGCATTATAAGCCCATTCTTTTGATACATTTATTGACATCAAAATTCCGTTTTTAAAAGTTTCGATTACTATTGAGCCGTATCGTTTTTTTTGTTTTTTTTTATTACGTATATTTCATTACGTATATGAGGGGGTTCTCTCCTTAGTCAATACCACGCTCTTTACGTTAAAATTAAAAAAAAAAATTAATTCACAAACCCCTGAAACAGAAAGGCCGTTTAATTAGAATAGCTAGCTCTTTTGAAAGCACTAAAAAAACTGTAGCGTAAAGAGTGAGGTATTGACTTGAGGGAGAACCCCCTCATATACGTAATAATTTCTGTTCGTTTAAAGTTCTAATGTTGCTCCTTACTTTCAGATGAAAAATAACTTGTTTTTTTTATTCTAATTTCTGATCTTTTTTTAAATAATGCTTGGAAATCCGTCGCACCCTTCATAGAAATGTCCCTTACCCCAAAGAAACATCCTCCAAGGAAAGATTCTCCCGAGTCCCCCCCGCCTCCCGCCCCCCCCCCACCAGAAAAAAATCCTTCCTTAAAATGTCTGTATACTTACCAATAACCACCACAAAATGTAAGCAATTGGCAAATTTCATATATTGCAGCCCTTCCCCTGGGAACTGTGGGGATTAAGTCATCTTAAAAGACATATTTATTAGATTTTCGACTATGCTGAACAAAATGGCTATCTCAAAATTTTAATTGGGTGACTCTGAGAAAAAATGCGTGTGTGAGGGGGCCTGGTTGCTCTCCAGTTTTTGGAGAGCACGCATCATGATCTTTATTCGAGCAAAAAGTGCAAATTTCCACCTTTTTGCAGATAGGAGCGTGAAACTTCTTTAATAGGGTTCTCTGATAAGCTGAATGTGATGATGTAATTTTCGTTAAAGTTAATTAAAAATGCAAAATTCCACATTTTTGCAGATAGGAGTTTGAAGCTTCTTTAATAATGTTCGTTGATAAGCTGAAACTGATGGTGCAAATTTCGTTAAAGTTAATTAAAAAAATTTGCAATTAAAACAAAACTTTATTGTTTAAAAAAAATTGAGTTGTGAGAAAGTCAAACTTTAGCGTAAAGAGCAAGGCGTTGAAGAGGGGACAGTCCCTTTCATATACGGAATAATTTCTGTTCATTTTAAGTTTAAACGTCGTTCCTTACTTTCAGTTAAAAAAAAAAAACTTGTTTTTTTTTATTTCATTTGTGAACGTTTTTTAATTAATGCAGGTTTTGATTTTTGCTCAACGTGCATGAATAATCAAAACGAAATTTGCATATTAATTTTATTTTTATTTGGTTAAATGGCTTTCTCGAAACTTGTTGAATTTTATTTACGAACGTTTTTATTAGTAATAAATATACGTAACTTACGAATTAACTTATGTAGCGAACTTCTATATTAATATATTTTTAATACATATATTAGGGGGTTTGCCCCCTTGTCAATACCTTACTCTTTAAGCTAAAGTTCGAATTTTGTTCCAATTCTTTAAAAATGACCTCTTAATCACAAAGGCCGTTAATTAGAATAAATAGCTCTTATGAAAGTACTAAAAAATAATTGGCTTAAACAGCGAGGCATTGACTAGAAGGTGAACCCAATCATATAGCTAATATTTTTTGTTCGTTTTAAGTTTTGATGTTGCTCCTTACTTACAGTTGAAAAACTTGTTTTTTTATATTTAATTTCTGATTTTTTTTTAAATAATGATGGGAAATCCGGCACCCCCTTCATAGCAATGTCCCTTCCCTCATAAAAACTTCCTTCATGAAAAGATCCTCCCATATAGCCCCCGATCCACCCCCACCCCCCACTACCAGAAAAAATTCCCCCTGAAAACGTCTTTATACTTCCTAATAACCAATACTATATGTTAACATTGGGTAAACTTCATAACTTTCAGCCCTCCCCCTGGGGGCTTAGAGGGATTAAGTCATCCTAAAAGACATAGTTACAATATTTTCGACCATGCTGAACAAAATGGCTATCTCAAAATTTTGATCGGGTGACTTTGGTAGAAAAATGAGCGTGGGAGAGGGCCTAGTTGCCCTCCATTTTTTTTGGTCACTAAAAAGGGCACTATAACTTTTAATTTCCGTTCCAATGAGCCCTCCCACGATATTCCAGGACCACTGGGTCGATACGATCACCCCTGGGGAGAAAACAAAAAACAAAAACAAAAACAACAACAAAAAAACAAATAAACACGCATCCGTGATCTTTCTTCTGGCAAAAAATGGAAAATTCCACATTTTTGTAGATAGGAGCTTGAAACCTCTACAGTAGGGTTCTCTGATACGCTGAATATGATGGTGTGATATTCATTAAGGTTCTATCATTTTTAGGGGGTCTTTCCCCCTTTTTTTGAAAATCAGCCAAATTTTCTCAGGCGCTTAACTTTTGATGGTTAAGATTAAACTCGATGAAACTTACATATTTGAAATCAGAATTAAAATCTAATTCTTTTGATGTATCTATTGGTATCAAAATTCCGTTTTTTTAGAGTTTCGGTTACCATTGAGCCGGCTCGCTCCTTACTTACAGTACGTTACCACGAACTGCTTGAAAACCGAAAAGATATGAAATATTTTTTTTCTATGAAAAAGACTGTTTCAGTAAAAACTGAATAGAAATTAATTTGTAAAAGTGCTTCCACAAAATAAGTTTTACAAAGAGAAGTAAAGAGATCGATTAACCCATAAAACCCAAACACAAAAAGAAAAAGAAAATCAAATAATTACCTCACAGGATATATATAAACTACCGATGGTGGTACTGCAATTAACCAACCGACATTTACCACAATTTCTATACTCGCTAGAAGAGCTGCTATAGTCAGCTGAGAAGATGGGCTTGTATAACGAGCTCTAGGGAATCCTCCTTTTCTCTGGTTAAAAATGCGGGCAATTCTAGAAAAATACAACTAATTTTTATGGTTTTAGACCAAAAAGATCTGCAGAAATAAGCAAAAACAACCAAAATAATATATTTTTTATGCCATAGGTCGAAAAAATTGATAAAATAAAGGCAGAAAAAGAACAAAAACATTCGAAGATAGAAATGGAAGCACTCAAATCACATAGGGATTATTACTGTATTTAGCTGGAATGGAGATAAATACTTAGGATGGAGATTTTTACCGCAGTTATCACTTTCATCTGGGAAATACAATTTTTAGTTTATATTTGTTTTTGTTTTTTACAACTGAGAAACTTCTCAATTTCTTAGCAGTGGAATTTAAGCGGCACGTCAACTAGTAGTTAAGAAACAGTGAAGATATCAAACAGTTGGTGGTAACAAACTGTAAGTAAGGAGCGACCTGGTTCAATAGTAACCAAAACTATAAAAGACGGAATTTTGATACTAATAAATATATTAAAAGAATTATATTTTTATGCTGATTTTGAATATATAAGTTTTATCAAGTTTAGTTTTACCCATCAAGAGTTACGCGCCTGAGAAAATTTGCCTTATTTTTGAAAAAAAAGGGATAAACACCCCCTAAAAGTCATAGAACTGTAATAAAAAAAAATCACACCATCAGATTCAGCGTATCAGAGAACCCCACTACAGAAGTTTTATGCTCCTATCTGCAAAAATGTGGATTTTTTATTTTTTGCAAGAAGCAAGATCATGGATGCGCCTTTATTTGTTTATTTTTTGTTTTTGTTTTTTTCCAAAAAGGTGATCGTATCGAACCAATGGTCCTAGAATATCGTGGGAGCGCTCATTTGAACGGAAACTAAAAGTTCTAGTGCCCTTATAAAGTGACCAAAAAATGGGGGGAAACTAGGCCCCCTCCCATACTCATTTTTTTACCTAAGTCACCCGATCAAAATTTTGAGATAGCCATTTTGTTCAGCATGGTTGAAAAATACAATAACTTCGTCTTTGAGGATGACTTAATCCCCCACAGTCCCCAGGGGAAGGTCTGCAAGTTATGAACTTTGTCCAGCGTTTACATACAGAGATCCATTCGGGCAAGAATTCGGGCAGGAGCTCAAACCATTTCTTAGGTTATTGGGAAGTATACAGAAGTTTCCACGGGGGGTGGGGAGTTCTGGTACTTGAGGTGGGAGTGGATCGGGGGTTACGTGGAAAGATCTCTCCAAAGAGGAAGTTTTCATGGGAAAAGTGACATTGCTATGAATGGGGTGCCTGATTACCCAGCATTCTTTAAAAAAAAACGATTAGAAATTAAATAATTAAAAAAAAAACTATTTTCCAACTGAAAGTAAGGAGCAACATCAAAATTTAAAAATAAAAGAAATTATTATGTATATGATTGGGTTCGCCCCCTAGCCATTACCTCGCTCTATACGCTAAAGTTTTTTTTTGTACTTTCATCAGAGCTATTTATTCTATTTAACGGCCTTTGTGATTAAGGGGTAATTCTTAAAGAATTGGAACAAAATTTGAACTTTAGCGTAGAAATCGAGGTATTGACTAGGGGTGAACTCCCTAATATACGTAATAAAAATATACGAATATAGAAGTTCATTGCGTAAGCTAATTCGTAAGTTACGTCAGAACAAAATTTCGAGAAAGCTATTTAGCCAAAAACCAGTAAAATTAATATGCAAATTTCATTTTAATTATTCATGTACGGTGAGCCAAAATCAAAGCTGCATTAATTCAAAAACGTTCAGAAATAAAATAAAAAAAAACAAATTTTTTAACTGAAAGTAAGGAGCGACATTAAAACTTAAAACGAACAGAAATTATTGCGTATATGAAAGGGGCTGTCCCCTCCTTAACGTCTCGCTCTTTACGATAAAGTTTGACTCTGTCTCAAAACTTTATTTTTTAAAACAATAAACAAATTTAATGTAAAGAGCAAGGCGTTGAGGAGGGGACAGCCCCTTTCATATACGGAAAAATTTCTGTTCGTTTTAAGGTTTAATGTCGCTCCTTACTTTCAGTTAAAAAAACTTTTTTTTATTTAATAATAAAAAAACTGCAATACTATCTTAATTATTGATTGAAAGGTCTTTTTTTACTGAGTACCTCAGCTTTTCCAGCTTTTACATTGGTACACCATTTGCTGAATATTCGTAACTTTTTAGTTGATAGAAGGTAGAATTTTCTTTTTTTGGAGTAGAACAATCAGCATTATTATTAGAACAGCTCCTGAGTGTACTACAGCTATGAGCAGAGTTGCCATGGAAGTAACATTATTTGTTTACCTCAGAACCGTCAATAACTTTCAAATAAATAGAATATCTTGTGAGTGTGGGGATTTTTGTAACACAAAAACTTTTAGTTTTCAGTATTTTCTTTGATATATCATTTTCTTATGCCAGTTTATTATTTGTCACAACATTATTATTATTCAAATTAGTCTGTATTTCTACTGTTAGCACATTTGATAAACGTCTTGTTGCGTAAGGGGTGTTTCCATCGTTCCTAAAGATACGCGAATAGTACCTCTTTACAGAGGTCATCTTCAAGATGACCCATCAAGTTCTTGTCACTCCCCCCTCCAATTCTCTTGGTGTTTCCAAAGCTCTTCAAAAAAAAAAAAAATCAACTTTCCTGTTATCTTGAAGTGAATTGACTGCTAAACCAAAGATAACCTGGATTCAGATTAGGACCTTAAATAGAAGATGCGCTGGCATCATTGAGCTAACCAACAAAATACTCGAGCCCGGACTTTCGCCTGCTGCTATTATGCTTGATATTAAGTGTTCGTTAGTATTGCTCATGAAATTCTATTAGGCAAATTAGAACGCTTTGGAATTAAAAGAGAGCCACGGTAATGGTTCCAGTTTCACCACAAATACTAATGCATATATATAGGATACTGTACAAATAAGTGTATAGGAGAAGATATGTTGAACGATACCGTGATAAACTTCGATGTGTCATAAGAATCGATTATAATAACAGCTATTCTGATGAGCTGCTGGTGTTTGCAGGCAACACTACTATGGCCTCTTGTGGCTCAGACATGACAACATTAAAAAAAAAACCTAGACGAAACTCAGAAGAAACCTATCTCAAAAGGAACTTAAGTCTGGATAGATTCAAATTGATTTGCAACAGATGGCGACAAATTGTGTTTTATCATTTTCAAGGGTTTGAACTGGTCATTTGAAAATAACTGAAATTAGTACTTCCAGCATTACGATCAGGCAGTTAGAAATGGGTTTTGAAAAGTATCTAGTTGTACTCTTGGATGAGAACCTCTTCACTATACACCACATTCTGGCTGCGGAACTGTAATTCTTTCGTTATTTTGGCATTGTCAAGAAACTATGAAATAATGTCAAGAAACTATGGTATTATGAAATAATTTGGCGGTCAGTTATTAAATCATGCCAGAAAATATTTTTTTCATTCTAAAAGTGTATATTGAAAACCATTAGAAAAGAAAACGACTATCTCTTCTTTGGTTTTACTTTACCTTCTGTCATGCTAAGTCTATGCTTTAAAGGTTTTTTTGCTTCTGGTTACTTCCATCTCCTTTTTAAAGTTGCTTTCGGTTATTCCCTGATCAACATGGTTTGAACGCGCAATCTGCTTTTGACTTCAGGTGAGACAAATTATAGCAGTGCACTCTCATTTCTTTCCAGATGTTGCATATGCTGAAGTGTAAAACAAGTTTCCGCAAGGAAGCTCCCATGGAAGATCTCTCGGGTCTTTCAAAAACGGTTTAAAAAATCTATTTATAAGAAAATAAACTCAAACATATTTTTAAGTTGGTCGTAGTTTGAAATTATTTTTTTCTATGAATGTTAATTGACTTAAGTTTTAATTCCTGTTACTGATCTGAATGGGCAAGGTAATTCTACCTCTTAGGAGGGAGGGAGGAACCCTATTGTTAAGGTTGAAAAAGAATTATACGCAGAGAAGACGTATGGTTGTGTCGCAGAGTGAAGTGAAAGCCCTACTGCATGCTATTGATGTGTAGTAATTGTTGTTACTAATGATTTTTCATTTTCGTTTTGATTTGTTTAGGTTACATTTACTCATTCATAATGATTTCTCTTCGTTTTTGCTTTATATATTATACATTTACTTCTGCTTCTTTTAAGTTTCAATATCACTTTTTACTTGTGCTTTAATTTTGGGTCAACTTTTAAAAAATAAATGATAAGCAAGAAACTTGAAGAGATCTTGAAAAAAAGAAAAATTATACCTTGAAGTTTTTGTAGCTATTGCCGAGAATGAAATTGAGTACGTAGTGCCAAGAAAAAGCCTTAGGCCTCCACACATCCAAGGATTTGGCTTTGATACAATGATGAATGGTACTATAAATGATAATGATATTCCAGACAGAAGCACTGCACATAACTCTCTACCAGATGCTTTTATGATCGGTGTTTCCCTGTGTTTCCAGAAAATAAAGGAGACAAATGATGTAATCATATGACCTGTGGAAAATTAAGTTTATAAATACAAAGGAATAAGCTATAAAGGTCAAATCCTAATACATATCTTTTACCTATAGTAATAAAGTGTGAAGTAAAAAGTTTTCACTGGTTTGGTTAGAATGATTTCCTGATTCCCTTAAAGTGCAGTCGAATTCATTCGAATTTATTATCACTGAAGTCGTCATATTTTGAAAAAAATTCCCCAATGGCTGCAATTCGAAACAAGTATGATCTTAATTATACCCACAAATCCAAAGATAAGACAGATTTTTCATCAAAACTAAATACACATTTTATTGGGAAAACTTCCAACTAAAATTAAACTTACACATCTTTTAATTATTGCTAACCAGTTTTTTGTTTTAACAAAAACTTTTTTTTATCATATATTAGGGATATCGTACCATCATCTTAAAATTCAAAATACTTGCTGCAATGAGAAGTTCAGCAAAAAAAAATTATATATATATGAATAAATAATAAACTAAGAAAAATACTTATTCATTATCATTGCATTGTAAATTGAAAATACTAAATCAGAATTTCCTTTCATTTTTTAATTTTTGTCCATTTCTTTAAGGAAAAGCAAAAACAGAAGACAAAGTCCCCCTCCCCCCACAAAAAAACAAGTAATAAAACAATCGACGGTAAAAAGCAGTAAACAAAAAACAACCCATACAATTTGCAACTAAATATATATATATATATATATATATATATATATATATATATATATATATATATATATATATATATATATATATATATATATATATATATATATATATATATATATATATATATATATATATATATATATATATATATATATATATATATATATATATATATATATATATATATATATATATATATATATATATATATATATATATATATATATGCACCAAAAGCACGACGGCTTTGCCGCTGGGCCCTAGCACTCGGCACGCAGCAGGTTTCTTTATGTAGATTCTCACTGTCGCTTGTCCTCTAAACGCAGACAATTTGAGCTTTTTTATGATGTCATGACGTCCAAAAGGACCTTAAATTAGAAGTGGGGCCTTTGTAAAATTACATTTTCTTTATTGGACCTTTAACTTTCGCCTCGGCTTGTCTATTGTCATTATGAAAGACATATCGCCGAACCTTTGTTTCTTTTAATTGTTCAGGTGGTGGGACAAAAACATTTTCTTTTGCCTTGACTTGTCTTTTGTCATTATGAAAGACATATCGCCGAACCTTTGTTTCTTTTAATTGTTCAGGTTGTGGGATAAAAACTTTTTTTTCTTTCAACGATTTATCCAGTTCATAATTTTGATTTTCAAAGGTATGGTAGGTATTGATGACCTTATGGGCCTTTAACTTTTGCCTCGGCTTGTCATTTGTCATTATGAAAGGCATATAACCGAACCATTGTTTCTTTCAATTGTTCACGACAGTGAAAGCTATACATAAAAGCCTATAAACGATTTATCTAGTCCCGGTTTTCGATTTTACAAGGTATGGAAGGCATTGACGACCACCTTTGTTTCTTTTTATTGTTCAGGTGGTGGAATATATATATATATATATTAATATATATATATATATATATATATATATATATATATATATATATATATATATATATATATATATATATATATATATATATATATATTATATATATATATATATATATATATATATAATATATATATATATATATATATATATATATATATATATATATATATATATATATATATATATATATATATATATATATATATATATATATATATATATAAGATAAGAGAGGAACAGAAAGAGATAGAGAAGGCTTATATGGTAGGGGATACAAAGCAATTTTGGTCAGGAATAAGGCAGGAGAATGGACAAGGAAAAGGCCAATTACAAATCCCTAAAGCTGATACTTGGCCTAGTTTTCTTGAGAGTATAGATGGAGATTCTAGTGGCCTTGATAGTGAAGAATCAAGGGTTGCTCCGCAGTTTCCGATGAAAGAAAAAGATTATGAGTTAGTGAAGGAGGTAACCTCAGATGAAGTTAGGAAAGTAGTTAAGAAGATGAAGGGAGGATCAGGGTCAGGAATAGATGGTAGGCTATACCAGCAGTTTTGTTGAAGAGGTTTCATGTTTTTTTTGCTAGTTTTTGTGAATATTTTTAATAGAATTATAAATTGTGGTGTATTGCCTTCCCCATGGAAAGTATCGATTATGGTACCTCTATTTAAGAAAGGTAGTCCTAGTGATCATGATAGCTATAGGTTCATAGCATTAGCACCTGCACTTAGTAAAATTTTAGAAAAGGTTTTGGACAATCGGTTGAATGAATGGTTGGAGGGCTATGGGGTAATTAAAGAGGAGCAGGGGGGTTTCAGGAAAGGGTATAGCACGTTGGATAGAGCATTTGTGTTAAGTGCACTGATAGAGAAGTATGGATCAGGTAGAAATAAGCTGTATGTTGCGTTTCTAGACTTAAGAAAGGCATTCGACAATGTAGATAGAGCTCTCCCTGAAAAGTGTTTAAGAGATGTAGGTCTACCTTAAAGTTTTATTCGTTTATTTGTTGGTATTTATTCTGGGACTAAGTCTATGGTCAGGGTTGCAGGTTCGGGATTTTCCAGGCTATTTGACCTTAAGAAAGGAGTGAAGTAGGGCAGCGCCATGTCCCCGAGACTGTTCGGTTTGTTTTTAAATGATATGGTGGAGTTTCTGTAAAAATAATGGGCTCCAAAGCTGTGTCTTGGAAAAATTAATTTTTCGGTGTTATTATTTGCGGATGACACTGCATTGGTGGCGAAGTCGGCAAGGGCGCTTCAGATATTACTTGATTTAATTGAGGAATATATACAAATGAAAAAGTTACAGCTTAACGATATGAAAACTAAAGTGGCTTTTTTCAGTGAAAGGAATTAAAAAATAGACAATATATTTGTATTTGGAGGACAACAATTAAAATTTGTTGAAAAAATAAAGTATCTTGGTCTTATCTTCCAAAGTAATGGTGGACGGAGTTCTCATATTAAAGAAGTGTTAAATAGGGGAAGAGCTGCAACATTTTCACTTTTCCGGAATAAAATTAGTGGAATAAAGAATTTGTCTTTGTGTAAGAGGTTTTTTTTTATCTAAAATAATGCCGATTCTCCATTAAGGGGCAGAGATTTGGGGACATGAGAACGCTGCCCAGTTAGAATGCGTTCAGTTAGGTTATTTTAAGAGATTGTACGGGTTGTATAGAATGACCCATGCCCAGTTTCTTAATAGAGACCTTGGACTATGGTCTCTTAAAAGTTATAGGACAATCCAAATGATAAAATTTTGGCTAAGGGATGTACAGTTACCCAGTGTTAGGTTACTGAAGGCTGCATATAATGAGTTACTTCAGCTACATAGGAAAAGATCTTGGTATTTTAAAGTTAAAGAGGTACTTGATATAACAGGTTTTTCTTTCGCATGGAATGATTTCGCCTTGGACCAACTAGTCAACAATTACAGTTGGACAAGGAAATCAAGCGGGTGCTGGAGGACCAGACGATACAGAAATGGGGTGAGGATATTAAGAATTTGGAAACTTTAAGGTATTATAATGAGGTTAAGATAATTTATGGTCAGGAATTTTACTTTAAGTTAAATTTAACGTCTAGATATCTTACATATTGGATGCAGCTACGATCTAATTGCATTTCGATTCGTTCGAGATTGAAAGTTTTTGAGAGGAGGAAAAGTGTCCCGGACGGCAGGTTTGCTTTCCCTCTTTGCCAAGAAGAGGAGGAGAATTTGGAGCATTGTCTGCGTCGTTGTCGAGGTCTTTTGGGGGTAAGGGAAAATTTATTTGGGAATAGTGGAGTGCTGCTTCCTGATGCCTTGAAAAGTACGTCGTTATAATTTATTTGTCTAGTGGGAAGATATCTTGATGAGTATTTTGCAAAAAGAAGAGAGTCTATATATATATATATATATATATATATATATATATATATATATATATATATATATATATATATATATATATATATATATATATATATATATATATATATATATATATATATATATATATATATATATATATATATATATATATATATATATATATATATATATATATATATATATATATATATATATATATATATATATATATATATATATATATATATAAATATATACATATCACCCCTGGTGGTCGATACGATCACCCCTGGGAAAAAAAATAAGTAAACACGCATCCGTGATCTTTCTTCTGGCAAAAAATGCAGAATTTCACATTGTTGTAGATAGGAGCTTGAAACCTCTACAGTAGGGCTCTCTGATAAGCTGAATATGATGGTGTGATTTTCATTAAGGTTCTATAACTTTTAGGGGGTCTTTCCCCCTTTTTTCGAAAATCAGCCAAATTTTCTCAGGCGCGTAACTTTTCATGGGTAGAACTAAATTTGATGAAGCTTATATATTTCCAATAAGCATTAAAATATGATTCTTTTGATGTATCTATTGGTATCAAAATACCGTTTTCTAGAGTTTTGGTTACTATTGAGCCGGGTCGCTCCTTACTTACAGTTCGTTACCACGAACTGTTTGATATATTTATCTTGACTTTCTGATCTTTCCTGAAATATAAAAAAAATACTGGTCGGAAATTCCCACTTTGATTTTTTCTATATTCAAGAAACTAAATTTCAAGACAATTCGAGAAACAAAATTCATCAAATAATCATTTAGAATGAAATCAAATTTCAAATTTAACATGTTGACTGGAAGCAAAGAAGAAGCAGCACAAGGGACTTTCAAAATCCCATACTGTCTGCCTTCTATTAATAATAATATATTCATTTTAATTACCAAGTCCAGAAACACAGAAGACCTGTGTCACACACGACTCAGAACAGACTCACAAACAGTCCCAAAGAAATATAGAGCACATTGTACGTGTATATGGAGGGGATCACTGTTCCATTGTAATTATAACTTATAAGTTAACTACGGATCCTGGGTCAATTACTTTATTGTAATGAAAGTTGGTCATCGTGGCTGTAACATCAGTGGAATAAGAATATTTTACGATATATGAAAACGGAATATTAAATAAATTTGTTTGGGAATGAAGCCCAAATTGTTGTGAAGTTCAGCTATATTAGAAACGTATCTGTTTTAACTGAGATTACTTTTTTATGCAACTTTTTTTCCACACTTCAATCAAATTGACAAAGATTGTGACAACTGATTTGGGGCCACTTCTAAAATCAGGGTGAAGATATAGCCCCAGCCACCACCACCCCAAACGACGCCTCTAGCTACTACTGCTGCTACTGCAATAATATTACTAATGCTACTACTGCTAATGCTAGTAACGGTAAGGCTACTACTATTTCTATTGCTATTCCTGCTACTGCTACTACTACTACTGCTACTAATACTATTAGTTTATCATCATGTTAACAGGATAAATTTTTGCAGACCCCCACATATAAATTGTGAACCCCCACTTTTCCATCAAGTCATCTTATCCTCGTTGAGTCTCTTGTGGTCCCTTGAGGTCCACCAGGACCACTTGGAAATTATCAGTCTAAACTCTAATGATTAAACAGCTAAAGGTAACGAGACTTGATTTCACATAAAATGAACTATCCCTCTACACACACATATTTTGAGAACTATCACTTAGTCGTAAATCAATTGGCTAAGCTAAACATCAGCTCTATCTTTTATGCCCAGGACAGACAGTAGCCATATTTATTGATGAAATAAAAACTACGCGCGACATAAGCATCAATTACGAATGGCGTCGGTAATTTCTGAACTAGAACTTTGTGCAACTTTCAATCATAAAAATGTTTATTGACCAATCAAAACTCTTATGCCAGAGTCAAAACTCTGGCATAATTTTTCGAATCTGGAAAAGATGAAAGCTTGGAAAAATAGTTTTTCGATCTGTAATATGGATCTGACAGAAGACAAAGAGACGTAGTATTATTAATAGGGAATTGGTGGGTAAGGATTAGTGGTGTTAAAATTTCTTCAAAGAAATATATTTCACTATTAGATTTCTACTTCTGAAATATACATCTGACGTTAGAACCGAGAAAAAATCTTAGGCATTAGTAAAACTGCGCATTTTTTTTATACAGATGCGAGTATGGTGTGGTTCAGACACCGTAAAGGATTTTACGCATACGGTGATTTTTTTATTATTCTCGAAGTATGCTTCAAATTAGCATTTCCTATTTGAAGGGTGAACATTTTTTCATTCGTGGCAACAATGGAGGTTTCGTCAAAAAAATGAAATAGTGTGGACTGTCATACATATTATGAGTCAAGGCGGAATCAAAAACACCAGGCCTTTGGCATAGCCTCTTGGCCTTGTCGATTGAGGACCTATGTTCAGATAATAAGATATTGCTGTTGGATTCCACCACCCAGAATGGGGCTGGTTTTATCTTTGCCGCTGTTGAAAAATATTTTGCCTGGGGTTTTTAATTCCACCTTGGCTCAACCTATGTATGACAATCCACACCATTTCATTTTGTTTGACGAAACCTCCATTGTTGCCCCCGTTAAAGGTCTCACGCAAGTTTTCAGGGAGACAGTTGAGATAAAAAAGCACATTCACCAAAAGGTAGCTCTCAATAGAGACACTGCAGAAAATTTTCCATGTCCCATTTATGATGAAATTATTAATCCTGATCGTTTTTACATACATCCACAAAATTATATTGTGCAATCAAAAGGAATCTCTGATAATAATCTAAGTGGAAAGTGATAAGCCTTTAAGAGTGCTTTACGTAAAATGAAAGTGTGAATTTCCATTTAGACTTGTCTTTTTTATTCATTTACCCTTTCACCGTTACTGAGATAGGATCGTCCAATTCTAGCTCTGTGGTTTTGTTTTAAGATTTGTTTTTTTTATGTTTTTATCAGTTTTATTCTGCTCTGAGGACACTCAAGCCGAGGTCTTAACCGAAATATTAGCATAATTTTTCATTTTTTTCACTGGCTGTTATTTCTCCTCGTTTTCTTCCTTTCTTCGCGCTTTTATGTTTTATCATGATTAGCCAATATGGCCTCAGAAATTATTCAAGCAAGAATTCATTTTTTTGTCACAAACATCCATATTTTTTAAGCGAACGCAACTCATTTTGAAGCATGGATTTGATTAGTTTCATATCGTTTCAAGCAGACCCACAGTTTGAAACGTTGAGTTGCATATTTTCTTCGATTTCAGAACATCAACACAGTTCATGCCCCACCATGACAATATATGGCTGACCCGTGATATCCCTGTCATACACATTGTCATACCTAATACTTTTTCGGATATTTTCTTGATAAAAGTTATCCAATTGCAACAGTGAAATATACTGAAAATTCATCGTAGAACAAGAAATCTAAAAGATGAAGACTAAGGCTTGAATTTTAAATACAAGTTTAATTATTAAATAAATTTACAAACACTATTAAAACACTTTATTCTTAGGGCACTCAAATCAATATTATACAGGTAGGAAAGGAATATTTCGATCTAAAAAGTTGTTTAATCGAGGATCATCTACATAAATATTGAGAAATTCGCTGTAAATATACCAACAACATCAAATATATAGTATTGCAAGAAAACCGAAGCTTTTAATCGATAGATCTTGTACTCACTCCCAATTTGGTCTGGGAACCTCTGTAATCTGACGAGAACAAGTATAGGCCGTATAATGTATTCAATATTTACCTGAATAAGCCTTTTCCTTATCCCCTGACAGACACAGAGACATACGCTCAGACAAACAGGCACAGAGAGTAAGAGAAAGAAAGAAAGAGAGAGAGAAAGAGAGAGAGAGAGAGAGAGAGAGAGAGAGAGAGAGAGAGAGAGAGAGAGAGAGAGAGAGAGAGAGAGAGAGACTCACACAAAGAGAAAAAACACACACACACAAGCGCACAAAGCCAGACACACAGGTACAGTTAGACGGGCAAACAGATGCTTAGACATAGAGGCAAGGTTAGAGAGAGCGACAAAAAACACACACAAACACACAGAGTCAGAAACAAAATCATACGAAGACAGAAACGGAACAGAGACAAACACACGCTGTGACACACAGGCATAGAGAGAAAGAGAGAGAGAGAGAAAGAGAGAAAACACACACACACAAGCACACAAAGTCAGAAACAAAGGCACACAAAGACAGGCAAATAGACGATCAGACCTCCGAGCATAGAGAGAGACCCAAAACACACACACTCAAACACACAGAGTCAGAGAAAGAGAGAGGCTAAAACATAGTCAGACACACAGCCACGGAGAGATAGAGACAATAAACAAACACAAACACACTGAGTCAGACACACAAACACAAAAAGAGAGACGTAGAGACAGACAAAGAGACAATCAGACACAAAGAAACAGAGAGAGAGAGAGAGAGAGAGAGAGAGAGAGAGAGAGAGGGGGGCAGAGAGGGATATAGACAACATACATACAAACACAAAGAGTTGGACGCGCAAACACAAAAGGACAGACACAGAGATAAGCAAACAGGCGCTAAGACGCACAAGCACGGTGAGAAAGAGAGAGAAAAAACCCACAAAGAATCAGACACACAAACACAGAAAGTCAGACACAGAGACAGACAGACAGACGCTCAGACATACAGGCACAGAGAGAGAGAGAAGAGAGAGAGAGAGAGAGAGAGAGAGAGAGAGAGGGGGGCAGAGAGGGATAGAGACAACATACATACAAACACACAGAGTTGGACGCGCAAACACAAAAGGACAGACACAGAGATAAGCAAACAGGCACTCAGACACACAAGCACGGTGAGAGAGAGAGAAAAAAAACCCACAAAGAGTCAGACACACAAACACAGAAAGTCAGACACAGAGACAGACGCTCAGACATACAGGCACAGAGAGAGAAGAAAGAGAGAGAGAGAGAGAGAGAGAGAGAGAGAGTGGGAGAGAGAGAGCGAAACAAAAAAAAACACCGTGCTTGGGTGTCTACGTTTCTGTTTGCCTGTCTCTGTGTATGTCTTTATGTGTTTATGTGTCTGACTCTGTGTTTGTTTGTCCTTCTCTCTCTCTCTCTCTCTCTCTCTCTCTCTCTCTCTCTCTCTCTCTCTCTCTCTCTCTCTCTCTCTCTCTCTCTCTCTCTTTTTCTCTCTCTGTGCCTGTGTGTCTGAGCATCTGTTTGTCTGTCTCTATGTCTGTCTTTGTGTGTTTGTGTGTCTGACTCTTTGTGTGTTTGTGTGTGTGTTTTGTCCCTCTCTTTCACTGTGCCTGTGTGTCTGTGCATCTATTTGCCTGTTTCTGTGTCTGTCTTTGTGTTTTTTTTGTCTGAATCTGTGTGTTTGTGTATGTTTTTGTCTCTCTCGATCAGAATGATGAACTTCCGTTGGAGTTGAGTTGGACAATGATCGATGAGGTCGTTGATAATAAATCAACATGATTTTATTTAAATCATGAATAAAATCAGATGTGTTTTTCAATGTGCAGTATCATCAAATTAAAATCAGAACAAATCGTATCAATTGGTTGGCCACTAAAACCTTTATGAGAATATGGATGTGAGACAGTAGTTTGTTATAGATCTCAATAAAGTTCTGAAAATTAGAGAAAACAAAATGACTATTATGATCCGTTTGAATTTTTTTACATGAATTTTGTCTATAAAAAATTTCAATGGCCTGAGCAACTTCAACGCCTCTCTTTGACCGCAATGGAATTGTATATGCATAATGACTATAAACACTGATTGCAAGTAGAATGTACTTGTACGGTGTATTGTGACGTTGTTGAATCTCATTTAGAGTTGGGAGTTCTGCTTGCATTATATGAAATGGGAAAAAGGCTTTAGATTTTCGATAATGATTAGCACGAAGTCTATGATTTCTATGCAGAGTGTAACTTGATTCATTTTGTAAATAGTCTTGTAAACTTTTAGTGTGAACACCAGTGACTTTGGAAAGAGTGGTGGGGGAACTTAAACTCCCCGCTTCACCAATATTTTCATAAACACCTTTCAGAACTTCAACCATTGTGAACGTAAACACGTAGTGTAACGTCCGCTACCCTTTTGTATACTACTTGTGGTTGGTTATGGGGGTGATGGTGACTTGATACGCTTTCACTTTTGTCTAGGTATCAAAGGTTTGCTCTTCCTCGCCATCATTGTCAAGTTTCTACTAGGTGTGCTAGTATTTTCAAAGATTGACTTAAAATCTTCTTCTTCTTCTTCTTCCTCTTCATATTTTAATGGTGTTGTTGTTGTTGTTGATGCATGTTCATTTAACTTTTTTAGAATTTGTCTATTGCTAATAAGACTTTTGGGGAAGTTTAATGTATTTAGAAATTTGTATAGATGAGCGTCAAATGATAATAGTCCTTTACGATTTGTAACCATATCATAGATTAAATCAAGTAGAGTATAGCTCTTGCCCTGAATTATAATCCCTTTCCCATTGCTATCAACTTGAATATGATCTTGACCACTTTCCATGAGATAAGTTAGGAGTCGTTTACTTTGTTACCGATATGAGTTGGGTATTATATTTCCAATTTTCAATAAAATTGAATTTAATTCCTCCGTATTTGATTTTTTACCGGCAGCAAACTCTTGAGGAAATGAATCTTTTTTGTGGTCAACGTCACTGGTCTTTGCACTATAGGGCTGGTGTTTATCCACTCGGCGAAGTGCATCTTGAAGTAAAAGCAGTTTTTTATCATCCTCAATATTCTCGTTGTCAATGAATTTACTCAGATTGTTCTCAAAGTGTTCCACGGGTGACAGAGCGAGTTCTACTGGAGTCAATTTATAGAGTTTTGCCATTCTCTCTAGAGAAAACTGTTTACAAGTCCTGGAATTATTGGCAAGTAAAAGTGTGAAAAAGCTACCGCCCGCCTGAAGAAGACGTTTCTTTTTAAAATTCTCTCCTTTATTTTTAGAGGCCAATGTACGTACAATGGAACGATGTTGCTTTGCCTGTTGCTTAACTACTTCTGGCAGTTGAACATTGCCTTCGGTCCAATTTAAACTAAGTTCAGATATTAGATTAATGAAATCATTGTGAATACAATTTTTGAGTATGGCTTTTGTAAGCGAGGGTTTTGAAGTGCTTAGAACTGAAAATAAATGTCTATTTTCATGTAGTTTCTTCAGTGTCATGATAGCAACTAATAGGTCTTTTTAGTGTTCACGGGGAGATATACTGTAATTTCATTGTCGAAAATATCTGTGACTACACGCAGATCCTCGGGTGTATTTTGATTAAGATCCAATAGGATATAGCCGTGGGGTTTATTAGTGGCCCTGATTGTATGCTGAGAGCAGAAATTTAGGGGTGCCGGGGTATATCTGTTTATTGAGAGTTATTAGCAAGCTAGAATCACGAACAACTCTGTAGATGATATAGTAGGTGCAGTTCAATGCAAGTGTTCGCATACATTTGCTCTGATGAAAGAGATTGTGTAGAACCAGAGTAAGCAAACAGTGAACAGTTGTAGCATTTCCTGGGACCATTGTTCAATAGATTCAGCCAGATTGTCAATAATCAACCAAGAGTTTGGTTCAATAATGGTGAAAACATCTAGTCCCTGTATGAATTGTATCGGCAACAATCCCGCCGTGCCAATTGCTTTTATTTTATCGTAGGACTCCTGCCAAATAATGTAACAATAATAGATTTTTTTTTCGGCTTTTCCACAAACATTTTATCGCAATTTTTAATTATTTTAGTTAAGAGTGTTGTTTTGCCTGACATTGACGGCCCACACAGAAACGATCTGAATGGTGTTTTAAATTGATACATGTTCCCTTCAACAGTTCACGTAGACAACTAACTGTAGACTATAGCTGTCCAATGACTAAATAATTTCCCTACTATTCCGTTCAAGAATGAAAAGAAGACGAATAAAGAATCATATTTTCTTTTAATATACACACATAAAAAAGTAACAACACTGAAAAAATACTACATTGAACACATTAAAGCACATTAAACATGAAAAAATACACTTTTTTAATTTATTTATAATAAAAAATACAACAATCACATAGGCACTAAAAAAAAAGACACTTTAATAAATGCACTTTTTTTTATTTGTTTATAAAAAATACAACTTTTATTAAAATAAGCACACACACACTTAAAATAATATCACTTTTATTTACAGCATTTGGTATTGGGTCCCCCGGGGGGCAGCCGCTGCGGTGGCCGGGAAGCGGGGGGCCCGCTGCGGCGGCCCGGGAAGCGCCGCGGGAAGCGCCACGGGCCGGGAAGTGAGGCCCACTGCGGCGGGCCGGGGCCGGAGGGGGCATTAAATAATGGAAATTGATCTGCCTTGCACACACAAGCACACATTGAAAATTGTTTGTGATAAAAAAAATTAAAAAAACCAAACAAAAAAACCTCCCACCCAATTTGTACTTTTTTAAATGAATTTAAGTTAATTTTTCTAGACCGAGTTGTTTTCTGTACTCTATACATTCAACTCGGTCTGAAATTAAATAATGACCGTGTGGTAGTACCTTCACACCATCCTCAAGTACATCGACTTCGTCCAATATGGCCGACATGGCATTTTTCTCAACTCCAACTGTGTCGTTTTTAAATTTTAAAGAACGAATTGCCTTGAATTTCGCTCACGGGACTAAACTACGTTCCACACAGTTTCTATAAACACTCATTTTGAAATTATTTTTTACAACGTGTTTAGGTACCCCCTTGCAATCTTGTTTGATATCCTTGTTATGTGTTTCCACAGAGTATTCCTTCGGTCCAGGAAACACATCACTGGATATCAGATCGCTACCCGTTTCAGATTTTAACATTAACAATTGATTTGGGGCCTGGCGTTTCACTAGCTCTGGGTAGCCGGATTCATCCCAATTAGTGCAGTCCATTCGTGAGCTAATGTACTCGCCATTTTCCAAATCATTCAATAGATTTTCAGTTTTGACTTTTAACAGGAATGAATCAGTGTCCCCGTATTACACTTGAACTTGTCCCTCAATCGGCCACTGCACCTTGCATACATTATAATAAAATAACAACATGAGTTTCTTAGATATTTCAGTTATTGCACTTCCGCCTGCTATATTTTTATTTAAAACAATGTTTATTTTCTTGCGATGTAGGAGCACAAAATCAGAGTCTCTGATTGTGAACGATGTGAAGTTTGGATCCGCAATGATTCGAGAACAATCTTTGGGATTGGTTACAATGTCAAATCGACTTCTGTTTCGTACGCTTTCGCACATTTTACCAAGAGCTGAGTTCAAAATGAGTTTATAGACTTCTTTTTCAGCTTTTGTTTTTGGTTGTGAACGCTTAGTGACAAAGGTGTCAATAAACGTTTTCATGTAAGGCTTTTGATCAAATTGGAGGGCTCTATGAATCTTTGTGACCTTGAAACCATTGGACACCATCCATTTCAATAGCACGTGATGATTAACGATATTTTGTTTCGGGTTGAGGTCGGCAATTAGTTTTTCTTTTGAAGGCATCCAGTGCATACTCCCATCTTCTAATAATGATAAATTGTAGGGACTCAGAGAGTCCTTACCCATAGATCAATTTATGCACGGAAAAACAAAGTTTTTTACCGAGTCATAGATATTCATGGGTATATCATTGTCAATTTAAAAAAACCATCCCTGTGCCCCATTCTCCTCAACAATAGCAATGTCAGGGAAATTCGAAGCACATGGATTGTCAAGCCATTTATAATTGCCAAACGGCAAACAGTAGTGAGAAATTGCCGATGGGTAAAGAGAATTCATATCCAAAAAACTGCGTCCGACTTTTCATCGGTGTGCTGTTCGGTCGGATCAGTTTTCATGATACGGTCCCCGTGAAAATAATACCCACCCCTCATTAATCTCTCTACAAACAGATGCTGATCCACATCGGCGATCAGACCTATTTCTTCTTTGCTGATTTTAAGTATCAAGTCCATCACCAGATGAGGAGTGGAAAATAAAAACCTAAATCCAACCCAAATTCCCCATAGTTTTTATCCGTATTTTTGCACACAATGTCCAGAAGAGTGAGTACGTCACTGGCCAAGTATAGTTTACAATAATCCCACCCATTTTTACATCCGCCCTTTGCCCAAGCCCTCTTAGCAAATTCGTAGTCGCTAGTGGTGGACTCACTCTATGTAAGAGAATTGTAAAAAGCTTCAATGGGTGGTAATGACACCTCATCTAGCCTCAAGCCAGAGTTGTAATAATCATATGGATATATACCCTTCCACGTTAATAAATCATACATTTAAACATTGGGGAAGCGCTGTTTGAGGTGGGGGATGCCATCAAAATTATCACTTTTGTGTACCTGAATCAACTGACTTAAGGACTTTGGGAAGAAGCTGAATCAGTCTAAAAACCGGATTTTAATCATTTACGTGTTATTCTTGACAAGCCTATATCGCATGCACACTAGAAGCGGTATCCTCTCTAACTATCTATGTGGGAATCTATATGAAAAAGAGTATTCTCTCTACGTGCCATCTACAACTTCACCTAAGAAGCTGTGGGTCGTCGCTAGACAATCACACTTTAAATCAGACTTGGCCCTTCGTATAAAAACAAGTACAAAATATTGCTGTCTAATGTTTAAATTTCATGGCTAGTGTGATACCCCTCTAAAGCACTCCCCCCCCGATGTAATTTCCTGCCACAAATGATCATGGTCGATCACCTTCCTCCTCCCTCCATTCCACACACCATCATCAAATTCTCCCTTGGAAACCCAACACATTTTACGATTTTTAATAGCCATTATGTCATCTGGTGATAGGAGCATAGGATAGTTTGTGTAACAAAGGCGAGAAATTGCACCGTTTTCTGTTTTGACTAGACTGACTAATGCCAAGCGCATGCAGTCTTCACTGTCACCCAACATCTCAACTACATCCAGCCCTTGCATGGTATTATTGGAATCTCGTTGCGCGTGAGCGTAAGAGACCCCTATGGCTTCATGTATTTTAACATGATTTGAATTTGACGAATCGTACACGTCTGTGAGTTTCTCTTCGCAGTCTAAAGCGATCTTATTGCTCTGTAGGAGCGTGTTTTGGAAATTTTTAAAACGTAAGATCGCTCAATCTGAGCTTACCGTCTCCACAGCCTGGTATCCATGACTTTTACAGTGTTTCATGTGATGCTTTAAGTTTAAATCAGTCCAAAATCTTGAGAGGCATGTTGGACAGTAATAACGTGCACTCTGTTTTTTACCCTCCCCCAAAACCCTACTAATATCGGTAATTGGATTAAAATGACCAACTGAATCAGGCTCTGTGGGTGGAGTGTATAGAAGCCACACCCAATGTCCCACTGATTCAATTGAAGGAGCCCTCACTGGAAATAATACCCCCTTCTTATCGGAACGGTGACCCTCCTCAAATTCGGTTTCATACTGTAACACCGTGATACCAATCTTTAAATATGCATTAGCCCGCTCGAAAATATCTATTCCTTTTACTGTCACGGGAAATTGACCATTTAAACAATTAAAATCTACTATTGGGAACTTTGAACCCTCCCTTTCATCCAACTTTTTCTTAGTGGCATCTTTTTGAAGTGGTCTGTAGGCGCCAATTATAAATGCATACTTGAAACACTGTAGCCTCGTATCGAAACAGATTCGTCATATCCCCATACATCACTCTAAATCTTAATAATATTTTAATTCAATTGCCCCCCCTCCCCCCAGCCCACCATTAAAAATAAAATACATTTTAAATCTACAAATATTAACATTTAAAAGTTCAATAAATACCCACTACCCCCCTCGTTATAATTTTCCCACTTAGTTGGAATGCTATTAACCCAATTTAGAAAAACCTCCTCATAATTTGATAAATGTGGGAGAATTTCCAACATCTCTGTGCGCAAGTATTTCGAATACAGCTCGCTCGCATTTTCATTTAAAAAAATATTTTTAGTGCTATTGATAATTTTAAACTGACCCCACCCACCACATCCCCATCTGTTGTTCAAGAATGGCTCGAATATTATTATTATATAAATGTGTAATGGCCTGGGGATCTGTTGTTATATCCCCCGACACTAGAGAGTTAAAGGGGTCACCGAATTTGGCACTGTAGACCTTTGTGTGGTGCAAGGCAGAGTTGGAAAGAAAAAATCTGGAAGAGGGGGTGCTTGTGATGTTGCTGTATCTTTATTACTACTACTACTAGTCGTATCATTAACCAGAATGGTGGGGGGTGACATAGAATTGTCAATAGCACCACCCCCAGTCTGTTCAATTGCATTGGATGGAGGTGGCATGAAGTCCTCTAAGTCAGTTAGTATATATTCCAGGGTGTTTGGGGATAGCTGATCAAGCCAGCTTTTGTTTCCCTCTGACGTAATTTCTTTATGAGGACCTTGTTCAGATGCACTACTACTAACATCGCCTAAATGTTATCGCATAAATATATCTGTCCATTCCGGGTCCTCCACCATGTCAATGTCACAAGTTAAATCGTCTAGGCTGGCCATGTCCCCAAAACAATCATTTATAAAAACCCTATGTAATTCCATATTGTCTAGAACTAATGTAGGTTCATCTATAAACTCTATTGGTGATGCTAGGATTGGTTCAGCTCAACTAAAAGTTGATGTTTCAAGACCCAATGAAGATGGCGCTGCTAATTCATTAATCAATAGAAAAAAGGGTTTATTTTCTACGTGAAATAACCATTATTTTATAAAGTTGAAAAACCATGTTCATTTTTTATCCCACCCACAAAACTCAATTCCTCCTAGCATTATTTTAACTAAATACTTGCCTCCATCCCCTCCCCAGAAAGATAAGAAATAAGCAAAACACTATTTATGCTGAATCATTTCTAGTCGTGTGTTTACCAGGATATTGAATAAGTACCATTTTTAACCCCACCCACAAAGCTCAATTCTTCCTAGCATTATTTAAACTAAATACTTGCCCCCACCCCCAGAAAGTTCAGAAAGACGCAATACCCTATTTATGCTGAAGTATTTCCAGTCGTATGTTTACCAGGATATTGAATAAGTACCATTTTTCACCCGACCCATAAAACTCAATTCCTCCTAGCATTATTTAAGTAAATTCTTGCCTCCATCCCCCCCAGAAAGTTCAGAAAGACGTAATACCCGATTTATGCTGAAGCATTTCTAGTCGTATATTTTCCAGGATATTGAATAAGTATCATATTTCACCCCACCCACAAAGCTCAATTCTTCCTAGCATTATTTTAACTAAATACTTGCCTCCACCCCCAGAAAGTTCAGAAAGACGCAATACTCTATTTATGCTGAAGTACTTCTAGTCGTATGTTTACCAGGATATTGAATAAGTACTATTTTTCACCCCACCAACAAAACTCAATTCCTCCAAGCATTATGTTAACTAAATACTTGCCTCCACCCCCACCCCCAGAAACTTCAGAAAGACGCAATAACCTAATTATGCTGAAGCAATTTTAGTCGTATGTTTACCAGGATATTGAATAAGTACCATTTTTCACCCCACCCACAAAACTCAATTCCTCCTAGCATTATTGTAACTAAATACTTGCCTCCACCCCCACCCCCAGAAAGTTCAGAAAGACGCAATACCCGATTTATGCTGAAGCATTTCTAGTCGTATGTTTACCAGGATATTGAATAAGCACCATTTTTCACCCCACTCACAAAACTCAATTCCTCCTAGCATTATTTTAACTAAATACTTGCCCCCACCTCTCCCCAGAAAGTTTGGAAAGACGCAATACCCTATTTATGCTGAAGCATTTCTAGTCGTTTGTTTACCAGGATATTGAATAAGTACCGTTTTAACCCCACCCACAAAACTCAATTCCTCCTAGCATTATTTAAGTAAATACTTGCCTCCACCCCCACCCCCCGAAAGTTCAAAAATAAGCAAAATAGTGTTTTCTTTGAAATTCAAAAATTAACTTATATTCAGCTATCTCTGAGGGGGGCAGAGAAATTTAAAACACTGGTTGGGGGATTAATATTTTAATATCTCTGATACACACACTCTTAGAGTGTTGAAAAAAAATGACGAAAAGAAAAGACTAAAAAATGATGGAAAGAAATAGGTAGATATTTCCATAATAAGGTAAAAGGTAGAGGTAAAATACCTACATTTCCAAATTCAGACTGCACTTGTGTGCCTGAAGCTCCTAACAAAGCATGAAGGGGGATGTCCTCACGATCTTGAGTAGACGGGGCTGATGCATTATGAGAAGCTAACCACTCTCTTTTCAATTTTCTGCCAGGTTGCATAGAGGTTTGCGTAGAGTTGACACTGGCGTGAAAGGCTCCTGACATTAAAAGTTGTGTGGTCATTGGCTGGTCCTGAGCATGTGTAAGTGAACCAGCATATCTGATGATGGAGGGCCTTGCAGCTTGCATCGATGTGACATCGTTCCCTCTTGCTCTCTTTTCAGGGGGAGAGTAATTGTAGGAATCCTCCTCCTTAAAAAAAGAAGAAAAATTTAGATTGAAATAATGATTCCTCTTTTACAGATAAATTGCCCTCTAAAGTTGATTCTGATGATTGTAACGCTCTATCTATTAGTGCTTTAGATATATTAAAAAAAAGCTTCTCAAGTAAAATTTTGAAAATTTTGAGTTTGGGGGGAAGGGGGGGATTTCAAAAACATCTTCCCATAATATAAATTATCCTCTAAAGTTGATTCTGAGTTTAGTGTACTATTCTTTAATTAACGATTTTAATATCAACTTTTTTTTAGCATACTATAACGATAGACCCTTATTTTGAATTGACAACATTGTTCAAAGAACACTTATGCTTTGCATTTCAAAAGGATTTACTCTCGTTTAATTTGAGCCAAAAAACGAATCTCTTTTTCAAAGTGTCCCTAATCACATGTGGCATTAATCCATGCCGATAAGACATCCGTCTGAAGTCTGTTTCTGGAACCGTCCTTTTTCTAACAGAATTAAAGACAGGTGGTTTTATTTAGACTGGAAATGTTTGCAAACTCTATTTTTGATAATGGGAATAAGGATATTTTTTTAAGGAAAGAACTATTTCTAAGGAATGAATTAAAGTTGTAAACAGAGGGGTGGGGGAGATGAGGTTTACATAATAGAAAAGAGCATATTTTACGTTTTCTATCGACTATAATCTTCATATTGTAGAATTTGTATTGTTGGGGGGAGGGCTATGCCCCCCCTGAAATTCGAATTTACTGGAGGGATGGTAAAATTATTTTATTTGGGAATAAATTAAGAAATTTACTAGACTGTACTCACATTATAAATCGAAGTAGGCATAACTTTAAATTCAATAATATTTAATGTATTATCAACGATATGCTAAAACATTATGGAAATTTAATCGTGATTCAAGGTCATTATATACAAAATCTTAAGGACGAATGAAAATAACTTCTATCTGGTTGAATCCAATCACCAGTCAAGTTACCGTATATGGAGCAACCTCCGATGTCTCTGATTGGCTCCCTAAAAAACGGATGTTGCCTCAAAAACCTCTCTAGTTGTGTTATATAATCTCGACTATACTCTCAAAACATGTTGGAACACTTAATAGGTTTGCCAGCTGTTTTTTAAAATGTGCACGTGAAGCTACGCTGCATATTCTTGTACAGTTGATATCAATAACAAAAAGCCAGTCTGATTGTCTAATACAATCTCGACTATACTCTCAAAACATGTTTGACCACTTTATAGGTAAGGGGTTGGTCGCTTTTTGCAATTTGCACGCGAAGCTACACTGTATATTCTTGTAGGGTTGGATGTAGGGTTTCAATCAATAGATAGGTTACTACTTATATCAGCTTGATGGACCTATATTGGTATTATAAAAAACAATCGTATTAATTTCAAGAGCTTTTGTGTTTGTGTTTGTTCGTTTTGAGTTTAGATTAAAGATCAGTTTTTTTTCGGTACATTGTAAATTCATTATTGGCTTTATTTTTATGATGTCTAATATCTGTTTCTTTTAACTTTTATTTTATTGTTCGTTTTAAATTTTAATCCTGCTCCTCACTTTCAGATGAAAAACTTTAATTTTTATTTAATTCTTGATCGTATTCTAAATAAAGCCGAGATATCCAGTTTACCCTCCACAGAAAGGTTCTCTAAACAATTCAATTCCAGTAAAATTAGCCCCGAACAATTAACATTGTCTTCTCCATATATAAATTGAGACGACAAAGAGTAAGTAAGACAAATAAAAATAATTTTGTATAAAAATTCTAGCAAGTTCCCTTAGTGTTAAAATTTCACCTGAAAAGTTCACCTCTCGGAAACTTCTTTTCCCATGGAAAACTCTTCACGTTGATAATCCACGGGGAGGACTATAACGTAGAGAACGGGGAAGACTAAATAAATACAATAGCTTATGTAAACAATAGAAAAATTTAATAACATGGAGACCTTTCCTTAGAGACTGTGGAAGGTCATGTTATCTTGAAAGATATAGATATTGAACTTTTCAACTATGCTGAACAATATGGTTATGTTAAAATTTTGATCGAACGACTTTGTTGGAAAAGGGGCTTGGGAGGGGGGCTAGATGCCCTCCAAACTTTTTGGTCACTCGAAAAGAGCCCCAGAACTTTTAATTTGTCTTCGAATGAGCCCTTTTGAGATATTCGTTGACTTTAAAATTCGATGCCATCACCACTGTAAAAAAAAGTAAGCACGCATCTGTGATCTTTATTTTGTAAAAAAAACCTTATTTTTGAAGATGGGAGCTGGAAACCTCTTCAGCAAAGTTTTTTTATGCGCTGAATCAGATGCTGTGGTTGTCATGAAAGTTTCTTGACTTTTAGAGGGTGTTTCCCCACTTTTTGAGAACCAGGCAAATTTTCTCAGGCTTGTAGCCTTTGCTAAGTAAAACTAAACTTAATGAATCTTATATATCTTGAATCAGCTTAAGGAAATCAATTCTTTTGACGTATCTATTGATATAAAATTCCGTATTTTAAAGTTTCAGTTGCTATTGATCCACGTCGCTCCTTACTTACAGTTCGTTACCACAAACTGTTTGATATCACATACATACCACGGTTGATTTCAAGCAGTTTCTACATAGTCAACATTCATCTAAATAATGAATCTTTTTTTTTTTATTAAACTGTGATGTTGTATTGTAGTATTTTATATCTCAAAATCTAAATTATATTAACCTACCTGTTAAACATATGACCATAACACTGATGGCTATAGGGCTGCTGTAACTCATAAATTCTGGTTCGAGAGGAATGCAGTGACCTCTTTCGTTACTTGGCTTTTGTCCCCAGGGACATCCTTCACATTGATCATTTCGGATAATATCAAACTCTCCGCACTGTCGACATTTCGGACAACAAGTGTTAAAGAACTGAAACAGATTTCACGAAAAAGAGCTTCTCAAAAAAGAACATAAACATACAGTACTCCATATGAAATTTCTTCCTATATTGAAGAGCTTTTTTTATTTATTCATTAAAACATTAGTAAATTCCAAACGCTACTAATTTTTTGAGAAAATACTATTGTTTGTATATAGTTATATGTATATATGTACATAAATACAAAGTATACACACACATATATATATATATATATATATATATATATATATATATATATATATATATATATATATATATATATATATATATATATATATATATATATATATATATATATATATATATATATATATATATATATATATATATTATATATATATATATATATATATATATAAATTCATCTAAATATGAAATGTAAGCAAAGAGCAACTTTGTCAAAAAACGCAATTCGATACCAAAAAATGCGTCAAAAGACTTTCCCTTTCTTACAATTAGCAATAAAAAGGTAATATATCGACAAAATATTCATTCGTTTCATTTCTTATTTGCAAACAAACGAAATTTATTGTGTTACTTATTTGTTTTCCAAGAGGTGGTAATATAGAACTATTGGTTGTACGATATTGGGAGAAACTCATTCAAGCTGAAATTATATTATTACTGCCCATTTTATATAGCAAAAGGTATCATACAACGGTAATGTAACGATCTCTATTTTTGTGCTGCAATAAAAATTTTTTGCCTCAAAATATCCATTTCTGCTAATTTGAGCCACGAAAGAAAAATCAGAAATTAAATATTAAATAATAAAAATCTATATAACATTCCTCTAGATTTTTCTGGCTATTCCTGTGGTATGGTGCTGTGTTCGTTCCAAAACATATACATAGGCTACACAAAATGAAAGGCTGATATACAAAACTTGCATGCCGTTTTAATAACGTTTGCACGATATTACATCATTGCGGATCAGCTATTGGGGGAGGAGGAAAGACAGTGGGTCTTTTTGTGGGGAAAGAGGGGGATGAAGCCTTAAAAAGGGCATTCTTAGGGCCGAATATTCCTGTTTTTAGTAAGAGTCCTTTCCATATGGAGAGTGCATATTACGTCTAGCACTTCTTGATTTGAAAAAAAAAAAATGTATTTGGGTCAAGCATGTAACATGGTGCACTATAAAGGGAGAACGACTGCATTGTTATTACACAAATATTCTTAGCGTAAAGCAATAGATTAGATTTACACAGATCTGCTAGACAGTTCAATGGGTGTCGCATGGTAAAAATAGAGGACATTGAGAATTGTTGGGCATGTTATGTAAATCTAGTTTTTATGTAAATCTTTGTGTATAGATATATGTAAGAAACTCATGCATTTATAATTTTTGATAATTTGATTCGTTGAAATGGGTCAATTGGCTTATTTTTAATTCAATTGAAAAATATTTTTCTAAGAAACAGAAATTTTCAAAGAAAAGCAAAGAGCCATATGAAAACCTAAAACTATCAGAAATATAGTAACATTTTAAAACAAACAGAAATTACTATTAATCAATTAATGAAACCTAAGCGGATAGAAGTTACAAGGATTCGAAACTCTTAGGGGCTGTCAGTTTGATAGGAGCGCGTGACTCCATACCGCAAGTTACAACCCATCCAGAAATAAGGTGCAATTCCTGTATTTAGGCCCCATTTTCTTGTAAATCAATGTAGTTTTTTTAGTTGTTTTGGCCAACTGAGGTCCTCGTGAATCAAAACTGGGTTCAAAGAACCCCGTTTTGGGGGTCTGTGCCTCAAACATTTTTTTTAAATTTTGCACTTGGTCAAGAAACTTGTGGGAGTTTTATGGACCTCTTCGTATGGATATGAATATTTTTTCTCTATTTGTCATGTTCATTTTCGTCCTCTTGACACGAGAACTTTCTTCTGAGCCCATCAGAAGAAAAACTCTTTGGCCTTTTTTGATCCCATATTTGTAGTCCCTTACCATCATTTTTTATTTACATTTTGTTCCCCTTGGCCAAGGAACTCATGGCTTAAAGTTTAAAACTAATCAACGACAGCAAATTGTCCGGTCCATTCCAGGGCTAACGAACAACTTACTCTCTTAAAAAAACCTTCAATCGTGGTGATGATTCTAGAAGATTTTCAGCAAACATTGACCAAAGTTTTCGGACCATGCTTCAATTTATGGAAGTCTGGGCCCCAGGTAAAAAACAAAACAAAGACATTTTAGACCTTTTTATGGGAGGATGGTAGTAAATTTTCTTCACATTTCTTTCTTGTGCCCAAAAACTTGATTATGTAAGTTTCAAGCCAGTCCAAAAAAGCGGTTGTTTCTAGTGGCCCTATTTTTGGGAGACCCATGCGTATCCTTGACCCAGGGACTTACCATTTTAAGTTTCGAGTTCTTCAGAAAAAAGTATTTTGGCTCTTTTCAGCCTATATTTAAAGGGAGAGGAACTAATATTTTTGTCCCGTTTTCAGGGCTTATGTTTTAGTTTATTAGGTTCTTTTTAGCCCAAGTTTTCAAGCTGTAACTTTGAAAATAAGTAGGTGTGAAAAATTGGTTGGATCTTCTCATGACCTTCTATCATTTCCCCACTTGCAATTTTTTTTTTCAAAGCATAGTTATTCTAAAGCTGAACTTCTGTGTAAAGAAACCGTATTTTGGGGCGTGATCTACCCTCATTTATATTACACTGATTATGATGTTAAAAGGAATATGAATATTATGAAGGAGCAGAAAAAAAACAAAAAAAAACAGTTGTCTTCTAATAAAAGTTATGAACAACACTGTTATTTAAAATAAACAGATATTATCCAATTGGATAGGGCAGTTGCAACCTCGTCCTTGAATTCTCACTCTTTACGCTAAAGTAGCTTCTTTTCGCTACTTCAAGAATGAATAATTTTACTTAAGAGCAGTGTGATAAAGAGTTTAGAAAAAAAAATATTACACAGCCTTGAGAATAAAAGAGTTCATTTATTCTAATTTGATTGAAATAATCAAATTGATAGCTCGAAGGTTTTGAAACGAAATTGGTGAGCAAAGTACCTTTAAGTTTCCGTTGGTTATGCACAACTATCAAATGCTTTTAGCATATCACTTACCAAACTTTAGCGTAAGGATTGAGGTCTATTGGGTATTAGTCCCTCTTCATCTATTGACAAATTTAATGACATTTATGACATTAGAAATTGAAACACGAATAGTACTGCTGCCTGAAGTTTGATTTTATTGTTATGTGGTTTTATTGATTGTCATTAGCTCTGAATGTATTTGAGTTAAAATTCAATTTTGTACTTTTGACATTCTTGCTGTTTCTGAAAATTGCAAGTTACGAATTTTAAATTTTGGAAATTGTGAAAGATCAAACGACAAATATTCCAAAGGCAGAGATAAAAACATGATTTGCTTTTAACTTCTGCCTATTTACTCACTCTAAAGAGCAATCCGGAGCAAAAATACTAGGTAACATAATCAACTTGTTTTTAAACTGGTTGTCATAGCTCGTTTGGTTATCCTGTAAGAAATATGAAACCTTTAGTTCCTGAACGAAATTCAAATATTCGGTGAATAAAATACAAGTTAAATACACATGAATACTATAAAAGGGGAGCCAACACATGTACCTGGGATTGGCCTTAAGCTGTGAGGTTCTAGTCGAAAGCAAAAAGATAAGAATTGATTTCCAGGCACATTGACACACGTACACACACACACACACACTTACACGCGTACACACACACACACAAACACACAAACAAGCGTACACACATACACGCATATATACAATCACACAAACTCAAAAACACACATACACACTGACACACATATACATGCCCTAAATGTGAGGAGAGCTACCGTCTCCTGAAACTCGACTCTTTAAATCGAATTTCGAACTTCGCAAAAAATGGTTCAATAAACAATATATATATATATATATATATATATATATATATATATATATATATATATATATATATATATATATATATATATATATATATATATATATATATATATATATATATATATATATATATATATATATATATATATATATATATTTTTTTTTATATATATATATTATATATATATATATATTATATATATATATATATATATATATATATATATATATATATATATATATAATAATAATATATAATATAATATATATTGAAAACCCCTCATATACAATAAATGTACAATGACAGAGTATACAAAAATACGAAAAGAGGGAACAAAACGATAATAATAACAACAAAAGCAACAACTTCTTAAATAGTATACAAAATAGTACGAAAAGTGGAAACTGAAAGATAGCATACTCAAAGATTACAACAGAAACAACAACTTCTTCGAAAATAGCAATAAAGACAACAACTTTTGAAAGGAGAAAAAAATAAAAAAAAATAAAAAAAAAAATAAAAAGGGAAACAAAAGGGAAAATTAAACAAGCAAACTTGCCCACTCGTGCTTTAGAATTGCTGGTTTTGTTTTTTGCCGGCTAATAAGTGTCTGAACAGCTAGATTTGGGTCCGCTAGGTTATAGCGCTGAATCAGAAAATATTTTTTGTCCAAGGTTGCAATTTTAGTAGGTACTTTGCAAAACAGAAAAATATAGAGCGGATTTTAGACTTTTCACGGTTTGCTAATAAATTCCAGAAAGGGGTCACATATAATATATGTGGCAGAGCGGTAGCGTTGTAAATACTTGCCAGTAGTGGACGGATAAATTTCAGAGTGGATTTAACAATCAAAGCATAAGAGCTGGATATTCGCCGTTCAAGATGTGAGATCAGGAGGGAACGGGTATGCTGTATATATATATATATATATATATATATATATATATATATATATATATATATATATATATATATATATATATATATATATATATATATATATATATATATATATATATATATATATATATATATATGTTGATACGTTCTTTACGTTGAAGTTTGAATCTTTCTCACAACTATATTTTTTAAGACAATTAAAAATTTTAGCATAAAGAGCAAGGCGTTGAGGAGGGAACAACCCCTTCCTTACACTGAATAATTTCTGTTCGTTTTAAGTTTTAATATCGCTCCTTCCTTTCAGTTAAAAAAACTTGTTTTTTTTAAATTTAATTTCTGAACGTTTTTGAATTAATGCAGCTTTGACCGTACATGACCGTACATGCAGCTTTGACCGTTTGGCTCACCGTACATGAATAATAAAAATGGAATTTGCATACTAATTTTACTTTTTTTGGCTAAATGGCTTTCTCGAAATTTTGATCTGACGTAACTTACGAAATAACTTACGTAACGAACTTCTATATTCGTATATTTTTATTACGTAAATGAGGAGTTCTCCCCCTCGCCAAAAGCTCACTCTTTACGCTAAAGTCCAAATTTTGTTCCTATTCCTTCTCAATGACCCCTGAATCACAAAGGCCGTTTAGTTAGAATATTTAGCTTTTTTGAAAGTACTAAAAAATCTTTAGCGTAAAGAGCGAGGTATTGACTAGGGGGAGAACCCCTCATATACGTAATAGTTTCTGTTAGTTTTAAGTTTTAATGTTGCTCTTTACTTTCGGTTGAACTAACTTTTTTTATAGAATTTCTTATCTTTTTTTTCAATAATGCTGGTAAATCCAGCGGCCCCCGTCACAGAAATGTCCCTTCCCCCATGACAATATCCTACATGGAAAGATCCTCCGACGTAGTCTGCTCCTCCGGCCCCCCTCCCCACTAAAAGAAATCCCTACTGGAAGTCGCGCTGCCTAAGTAAAGAACGATGTTGGCACAATGTATTATTATCTTTTTTTTTCTTCCATACCAGGGCACTTCGTATCGAAGGAGTTGTTGTAGAAACTTAGAAAAGGGCTCAGTCGATTGGAAATTGGATTGGCTAGTGCCCTTTTTAATAGTCTTCAGGGCAAGCGTTATAAGTTATGCCCTGGGGGCATATAAGGTTTTCATTGAAAGCTTTGTCGTGGAAACTTCAAAAAGGGATCATTCGATTGGAAATTCAAAGAGCTAGTAGCATTTTTGTATAATCGAAAGTGATTGGAGGGCAACTAACCTTCCTCTTACGCCCACCATTTATCCAAACACATCCATTCAAAATTTTGAGATTGCCATTTGTTCAACGTAGTTGAAAATTCTTTGAGGATGGCAACCTTTTGATTTTTTGAGGTCTTTGAGGATGACAACCCCTCCCCCTCAGAGCCCCCAGGGCAAGGGTTAAAAGTTATGCCCTGGGGGCATATGAGGTTTTTATTGAAAGCTTTGTCGTAGAAACTTGAAAAAGGGAGCATTCGATTGGGAATCGCTAATGCCCTTTATAATAGTAGGAAGTGATTGGAGTAAAACTAACCCCCCTCTCACGCCCACCTTTTCCCCAAAAACATCCAATTAAAATTTTTAGATAGCCATTTTGTTGAATGTAGTTGAAATTTTTGGAAATTAGGTCTTTAAGGATGACAACCACCACTCCCCCACAGCCCTCAGGCCAAGGGTTGTAAGTTATGCCCTGGAAAATATAAGGTTTTATGGAAAGCGTTGTCGTAGAAACTTCAAAAAGGGCTTGTTCGATTGAAATTGAAATGGCTAGTGCCTTTTTTAATAGTCGAAAGTAATTGGAGGGCAACTAATCCCCCTCTCACGCCCACCATTTCCCCAAACACATGCAATCAAAATTTTGAGATGGCCAATTTTTTCTACATGTTGAAAGTTCTGGAAATTATGTCTTTGTGGATGACACCCCCCCCCCCCACAGCCCTCAGGGCAAGGGTTGTAAGTTATGCCCTGGGGGCATATGAGGTTCTTAGAGAAACAGTTGTCTTAGAAGCTTCAAAAAGGGCTCATTCGACTTGAAATTGAAACGTGTAAAGCCCTTTTTAATAGTAGAAAGTGATTGGAGAGCAACTAATCCCCCTCTCACGCCCATCATTTTCCAAAACACATCCAATCAAAATTTTGAGACATTCATTTTGTTCAACGTAGTTGACAGCTCTGGAAATTAGGTCTTTGAGGATAAAAACCCTCCCGCCACAACCCAAAAGGCAAAGGTTGTAAATTATGCCCTGGAGGCATATAAGGCTTTTATAGAAAGTTTTGTCGTAAAAACTTCAAAAGGGCACATTTGATTGGAAATTGAAAGGGCTAGTGCCCTTTTCAATAGTCGAAAGTGATTGAAGGGCAACTAACCTCCCTCTCACACCCACTATTTCCCCAAACGCATCCAATCAAAATTTTGAGATAGCAGTTTTGTTTAATGTAGTTGAAAGTTCTGGAAATTATGTCTTTGAGGATGACAACCCCTCACAGCCCTCAGGGCAAAGGTTGTAAGTTATGCCCTGGGGGTATATAAGGTATTTACAGAAAGGGTTGTCATAGAAACTCAAAAAGGCCTCATTCGATTGGAAATTGAAAGGGCTAGTGCCCTTTTTAATTGTCGAAAATGATTGGAAGGCTTGACATTTTTATAGTAAGGATCGATCTGGGTACAATGTTTTATTCTTATTATTATTATTTTTTTTTTTTTTAGACCAGGGCACTTCGTATCGAAGGAGTTGTCGTAGGAACTTCAAAAAGGGCTCATTCGATATAAAATAGAAAGGACTAATGCCATTTTTAATAGTCGAAAGTAATTGGAGGGCAACTAGTCCCCTCCCACGCCCATCCTCCCATTTGTCCATTATGTTTAAAAGCTAAATGTTGCCTTAAGATTAAATCAAAATGCATTGTTTTAATGCTAATTCCCAAATAGGCATCTCAGCAGTATCCCAACAATGACTGCGGGTATTATGTTCGAACTGTTGGGGCTACTTCTGCTCTTAAAATTTAACCAAATCAAAATAGCGTAAGTATATCCAAACTATCAAAGAAAGTAAATTTTCAGGTCAACTAGAGGAGGTATGAAACTAAATTAAACACTACTATTCGTGTCCAGATTTTAAAAAGGGTGTATGTTGTTAAAAATTGCTGAAAATTTTTCTCCAGATTACAAATAGCAGGCCAAACTATAAAGTCTTAAAAAAAGAAAAGATTTAAAGTATTATTTTCTTTTTCTGTGAAAAGACTATGTCAATATAAAACGAACAGAAATTAATTTAATTTTTTTTCCCACAAAATAAGTTTTTCAAAGAGAAGTAAATAACTCAATTAAACCAAATATGAGCAAAAATTTAAATAAAATAATCTACCTAGCGTGAAACTACCACAAATCAGCATCGATAAATATATTAAACCCAAAACAAACAGATATTATAATAAATAACCGAGTCAAACTCAAAACGAGCAGAAATTAACATGAGCAGGGCTCAAAACCTCCTATGCCTTCCTAAGGCCAGAACAAAATTTGCACATTACTGAAAAAATATAAATGTTTTTACTTTCATAACTTTATCAAATCAAATAATATAAACATTTTGATTACTAAATATAAGTATTCACAAGTATTTTTTCAGTAAAGTGCAAATTATTTTCTGGCCTTGGGAAGGCATAAGGGTTTTGCGCCCTACTCATGTTAATTTTTGCTCGTTTTGAATTTGACTCGGTTATTTATTGTAATTTCTGTTCGTTTTGTGTTTCATTTATTTATCGATGCTGATTTGTGGTAGTTTCACGCTAGGCAGATTATTTTATTTTATTTTTTGCTCATTTTTGGTTTAATGGAGTTCTTGACTTATCTTTGAAAAACTTATTCTGTGGAAAAAGTTTGTTTTAATTAATATGTAAACAATGGGTAAAGTTCATAAACTGGAGCGCTTCCCAAGGGGACTGTGGGGTATTTGAGTCATCCTCAAAGACATATTTATTAGGTTTTCGACTATTCTGAAAAATATGGCTATCTTAAAATTTTAATCGGGTGACTTTGGGAAAAAATGAGCGTGGGAGGGGCCTAGGTGCCCTCCAATTGTTTTGGTAACTTAGAAAGGGAACTAGAACTTTTAATTTGTGTTCGAATGAGCCCTCTCGTGATATTTTATGACCACTGGATCGATACGATCACCCCTGGAAAAAAACAAACAAATAAACACGCATCCGTGAAATTTCTTCTGGCAAAAAAGGCAAAATTCCACATTTTTGCAGGTAGGAACTTGAAAACTCTACAGTAGGGTTCTCTGATACGCTGATATGGTGGTTTGATTTTCATTAAGATTTTATCACTTTTAGGCAATTTTTTTCAGGCTCGTAACTTTTGATGATTAAGACTAAACTTGATGAAATTTAAATATTTGAAATCAGCATGAAAATCCAATTCTTTTGATGTTTACTGGTATCAAAATTCTGTTTTTAGAGATTTGGTTACTATTGAGCCGGGTCGCTCCTTACTTACAGTTCGTTACCACGAACTGTTTGATAGTCCGTATTAGCGGTTCATTTTTATGGACTGTTTTTATGTTAATGGATAAATGGTATACTACACGCCAGGATTGCCTCTGAGACTAATAGGTTAAATAATTGTCTTTTTAATCGTTCTCCGCATTTTTGCCCTATTTTCCGGTTAAATTGACTAAGTTGCGGCTGCTAGTTCTAGTATTTGGCACTTTCTAGTGGGGTGAATCCTTTTTTTTTTAAGTCAAAACAGGTTATAGATTTTTTAATGCCGGGATTTGACCGGGAGACCGGGATTTGATTCCTTGCTAGGGAGGAGAGTCACCACAGTTCAGCGGTAATAACAATATTATAGTTATTACAACACAGCGGTAACGGAGCTCTCTTCTCAACTTGATAGATGGGAGTTCTGGCTACTCTGCAAAAATAGTAGGGGAATTTTATTTTAATAATCTTGGACGATAGACTATGCACAAGAAGGACCAGTATTTCCTAGAAAATTAATAAATGTCATATCCTGTTGGTAGAAATTCATTATGCGATGAAAAGGGTTGATTTAACAAAAAGTTATCTGTGATGAAATTTATCACATTCTGTGATAAAATTCACATTCTGTTGAATTTCAAGTGAATAGACAAGATATTTTATTGTTTTGGTCAATATGTTTTAATCCACTTGCCGTGCTATGTTTTTTATATTGTTTAGAGTTTTTTTGTAGAAATTCTGTATCTTGAACAAAATATTAAGCCTTTCCCATGTATTTTTCTTTTCTTGATTCCGTCACTCGTTTTTTCCAAATATTGGCCAAGAAGCAATGTCGACAATATCAAGAAACGAAAGAATGCATGGAAAATATATTCGTACCAGACCATTAGAAATTAAGAATTTAAATGCTTGTTTTAAAGTCAATCACCATCAGGTTATTGTCACCGTCGGTTATCCTTTTACCATATTGTTGACTAGCTTTCTTCGGTGTAATAGCTTTCTCATTGCAAAGAAAAGTGTTTGTTGTAACATAAAATATTTTGTATATAGTTGTATATATATATGAGATGCTCGTCTGGATTTGCCAACGCCCCCGTACCAAACAGGTTTCTGGTAGGTATAATCTGGTTTGGTAGGTACAATCTGGTTAGGTGGGTATAACCTGTTTTGGTTCAGGTTTTTCTGACACAATTTACTGAATTTCTATTTCATGATATACAAGTTTTTTTTTTTAGGTTAAATCCATGTCAGAAAAACCGGTGTGTCATTGCCTTTAGTCAAGACTAGTTTATTAGGAATGTGTCGTTGCTAAAGCTAACTCTAATTGGAAAAAAGGGGCATAAAGCTTTTTGTTTTTGATAAGAATTGCACAATAAATGTATCGTTTGACGTGGGCATTTTTATGAGCCAATCAGAGGTTGTTCAACATACGATAACTTGATTTGTGGTTGGGATTTGATTTATAGAAATTGTTATGTTATTTGCGTGCGTGTATAGTAAGTCCCATGTTATGTGATTGCATGTATATTAATCCACATGTTTTGTGCTTGCATGTATAGGAATTCCACTGTCATTTGCTAGCGTGTATAGGAATTCCCATGTTATTTGCTTCCATGTATAGGAATTCCCATGTTATTTGCTTGCGTGTATAGGAATTCCCATGTTATTTGCTTGCATTTATAGGAATTCCCTTGTTATTTGCTTGCTTGTATAGGAATTCCCATGTTATTTGCTTGGGTGTATAGGAATTCCCATGTTATTTGCTTGTATGTATAGGAATTCCTATGTTATTTGCTTGCGTGTAGAGGAATTCCCAAGTTATTTGCTTGCGTGTATAGGAATTCCCTTGTTATGTGCTTGCTTGTATAGGTATTCCGATCTTATTTGCTTGCTTGTATAGGAATTCCCTTGTTCTTTGCTTGCATGTATAGGAATTCCCTTGTTATTTGCTTGCATGTGTAGGAAGTCCCATGTTATTTGCTTGCTTTTTTAGGAATTCCCATGTTATTTGCTTGAGTGTATAGGAATTACCATGTTATTTGCTTACTTGTATAGGAACTCCCATGTTATTTGCTTGCATGTATTGGAATTCCCACGTTATTTTGCTTGCGTGTATAGTAATTCCCATGTTATTTGCTTGCTTGCATAGGAATTCCCATGTTATTTGCTTGCATATATAGGAATTCCCATGCTATTTGCTTGCGTGTATAGGAATTCCCATGCTATTTTAAGGGCTTATGTCCCCTTCCATGCTATTATAAGAGTTCATGTCTCCTTCCTATGCTATTCCAGGAGCTTATGTTCCTTCCTATGCTATTTTAAGGGCTTTTCCGAAATTTTTGTGTTAAATAAGTAGTTCTTGTATCTTTTAAAAGAGCTTTACGGGGTTTGAGAGAATCGGTTGTCTGATTCCGTGTGATTTTTCTTTACTTGGTCCCCATTAAAAACGAAATTTTTGTGTTAAATAAGTAGTTTTTGTATCTTTTAAAAGAGCTTTAAGGGGTTTGACAGACTCAATTGCCTGATTCCGTGTGGTTTTCCTTTACTTAGTTCTCATTAAGAACTAACTTTTTGAGTTAAATAAGCAGTTTTTGGATATATTAGAAGAGCTTTTAGTAGTTTGACAGACTCAGTTGCTTGATTCGGTATGGTTTTTCTCTGCTTTTCGCTCATTAAATACTAAGTTTTTGTGTTAAATAATTAGTTCTTGTATCAGTCAAAAGATATTTAAGGGGTATGAGAGACTCGGTTGCCTGATTCCATGTGCTTTTTTTTTACTTGTTGCACATTAAAAACAAAATTTTAGACTGAAAAGTGTTTTCAGTCTAAACTTAACCTAACCTAACCTAACTTAACCTAACCTAACTTAGCAACTCGGCCTCCACTATAACTACGCTATTACATCCTTCTGCCAATCAACCCATCTCTCCTAAAACACTTTCAGTCATTTCTTGTTAAAAAATTTCTATTTCAACTTATTCACACGGGTTTTTCCACATTTGAACCAGAGAATGGGCCTAAGTTTCACATTTGAACGAGAGAATTGTATTTTGCATAATTGTCTTACAGGAAACTAGAGTTTATGGTCAAAAACAATTTTTTTATCAGAGTATCTAGAAAAAGTTATTTTATTTATCCAAATCAGGACTTACAATTCAACTATTAACAATCTACGTATATTTTCGACACATTTATTACAAAAAACTAGAGTTTATGGTAATACAACCTTTTTAGCTGTGATTTTTCGTTAGCAACTCGCCCTCCACTTTAACTTCGTTAATACATCCTTCTGCCAATCAACCCATCTCCCCCAAAACACTTTTCAGCCATTTCTTGTTAAAATTTTTTATTTCAACTCATCCACACGGGGTTTTCGCTAGCAACTTGCCCTCCACTATAACTACGCTAATACATCCTTCTGGCAATCAACCCATCCCCCCCCAAAAACACTTTTCAGTCATTTCTTGTTAAAAAAGATTTATTTCAACTCATCCACACGGGGTTTTCGCCAGCACCTCGCCCTCCACTATAACCTTGCCAATACATGCTTCCGCCAATCGAACACTTTTCAGTCTAAAATTTTGTTTTTAATGTGCAACAAGTAAAGAAAAAAAAGCACATTGAATCAGGCAACCGAGTCTCTCATACTCATTAAAGCTCTTTTAAAAGATACAAGAACTACTTATTTAACACAAAAACTTTATTTTTAATGGGCGCCAAGTAAATAAAAACCACACGTAATCAAGCAAATGAGTCTCTAAAACCTATTAAAGATATTTTAAATGATATAAAAACTACCTATTTAACACAAAAACTTCGTTTTTAATGAGCACTAATAAAAGAAAAACCACACGGAATCAGGCAACTGAGTCTCTCAAATTCCTTAAATCTCTTTTAAAGATACAAAAACTACTTATTTAACACAAAAATTTCGTTTTCAATGGGCACCAAGTAAAGAAAAATCACACGGAATCAGACAACCGAGTCTCTCAAACCCCGTAAAGCTCTTTTAAAAGATACAAGAACTACTTATTTAACACAAAAATTTCGGAAAAGCCCTTATAATAGCTTTGGAAGGAACAGAAGCTACTGGAATAGCATAGGAATGAGACATACACTCTTATAATAGCATGGGGGGGGGCATAAGCCCTTTAAAAAGTATGCGAGTTCCTATACATACAAGCAGATAACGTGGGATTTCCTAAATATGTAATCAAATCACAAGGGACTACCTATTAAAGCAAGCAAATAACGTGGGAATTCCTATACATGCAAGCAAATAACGTAAGAAATCCTATACACGCAAGCAAAATAACGTGGGGATTCATAAAAACCCAAGAAAATATCATGGGAGTACCTATACATGCAAGCAAATATCATGGGAATTCCTATACACGCAAGCAAATAACCAGGGATTTCCTATACAAGCACGCAAATACCATGGGAATTACTATACAAGCAAGCAAATAACATTGGAATTCATATACATGCAAGAAAATAACATGGTAAGTCCTATACAGGCTACAAAATAACATGTGACTTCCTATACCCGCAAGAAAATACCATGGGAATTCCTATACATGCAAGCAAATAACATGGGAATTCCTATACATGCAAGCAAATAACAAGGGAATTCCTATACATGCAAGCAAATAACATGGGAATTCCTATACAAGCAAGCAAAAAAACTTGGGAATACATAAAAATCCACGCAAATAACATGGGATTTCATATAAATGCAAGCAAATAACCTGGATATTCCTATACAGGCAAGCAAATAACATGGGAATTCCTATACATGTAAGAAAATAACCTGGGAATTCCTATACACGCAAGCAAATAACATGGGAATTCCTATACATGCAAGTAAATAACATGGGAATTCCTATACACGCAAGCAAATAACATGGGAATTCTTATAAATGCAATAAAATAACATGGGAATTCCTATAAATGCAAGCAAATAACTTGCGAATTCCTATACTATCTAGCAAATAACCTAGGTATTAATATAACAGCAAGTAAATTACAAGGGAATTCATCTACACTCAAGGATATAAAAAAGGAATTACTTTTCATGCATGCAAATTTCATGGGATTTCCTATAAATGAAAGCAAATAACATGGGACTTCCTATACATGCAAGCAAATAGCAAAGGTATTCCTATACACGCAAGCAAATAACTTGAGAATTCCTATACATGCAAGCAAATAACATTGGAATTCCTATACAAGCAAGCAAAAAAAATTGGAATTCCTATACATGCAAGCAAATAACATGGGAATTCCTATACACGTAAGAAAATAACATAACCATTTCTTTTCTTCAAATCACAACCACAAATCAAGTTATCGTATATTGAACAACCTCTGATTGGCTCATACAAAATGCCCACGTCAAACGATACATTCAGTGTGCAATTCTTATCAAAAACAAAAAGCTTTATACCCCTTTTTTCCAATTAGAGTTAGCTTTAGCAACGACACATTCCTAACAAACTAGTCTTGACTAAAGGCAATTGTCCAAAAAATCAATCACACTAGGACCGGTATTGCCTTATCGTTCCTCTTTGAAAGATGTATTGACCTCTAGAATAGTACCTACCAGAAAAACAGGATGGAACATAAAGTGGGCAAAGTATAATGTTGATTACTACTTTTACTTGAGAATCATATGCGAGCGGTCTAGTTTAAACCTTGCGTGCAAGACAAACGTGGCTGGCTAATTATCAGTACCTATTGCTTTAGATTAGAAGTTACCAGAAATTCTACTCGGATCATCAAAATTTAGCGTGGTTTCTAAGAAAATAGGTGGAGTGCTTTGAAAATATGATTTGTGAGAACTTGAAATTCATTCCCCTGTTGCCCGTTTGAAGACTGTAATATCATAACCTAAGTTGTATAGAGCTGTATGTGGGTGACATGGGCGCCCATAAGCTGAATTCCAGGGGGGGGGCGAACTTCGTCTAATTGCTACTTTTAATACTATATAATAGAAATCTCAGAACAAAAATATAAAAATAAGGCAGCATCATTCAGCCAGAGGGGGGGGGCAAGAGCCCCCCCCCCCCCCCCCCCCCCCCATATGGGCGCCCATGGTGGGTGACCAAGTTTGATGTCTAGTGATGGCTTTAGACCTCGGTAAAATTACCGTGCGAATGCCCCTTTTCTTTTATTATGATCTACCAACTTATTTTACTTCTACAATAAGTTTTGCTTTGTGCTAGCTAAATACAATTCTTTAAAGCAGATTTCTGGTCCGTCAGGTTTAGAGATGCTCAAAATTTAGGAACACTGCATGATCTTAATAGTCGGGGAGCCAAAGTTGAAAATCTGACAAAATAGCAATCTGAGGGGGACAAGTGATTTGAGAGAGGTTTTAGACTAAATCGACCATGCTGATTACGAATATCTCGGGAATATAAGCGCCAAAGGTGCGCTTGGTGGTTTTTTGCAACTAAGTTCGTTGATTTTTCTATTTCACTCAGACTAAGTCCAGCTTTCTACTAGAATATTGTAGTTGTCTTTTTTATACCTAGCCAAAACATTAGGCGATCGTTAATTTACCACATCAGTAAAAAAAAAAAAAAAAAAAAAAAAAAAAAAAAAAATCCTGCTTCAAGCACAACAGCTTCAATATGCTTCAAACTGCTTTTACAAGCTTTTGCTTTTTACAATTTTATTAACATACGATTGGTCGAATATACATAATTTAAATATGTTTAGCAATGTTTTTTAAGTTATTATTTAGTCAAACTCGTCGTCACTTTCAGAAAGATCGCATGACCCAGCACAAGCACAAAGCAAGTCGCACTTGCGGATTCCAGCACAGGAGCACTTTTCAATACACATATTTCTACACTTGCAATGAACTGCAATACGGTTTATAGAAATCGGCCACTGCGACAATGAATTTGTCAGAGGAATAACCCCGAAAGCGTCACTGTATACCCATCCGAAATTTAGGGGGTCTAAAACTATTGGTTCAGACTCCATAGCCTGTAAAACGATTCCCCACTGATATACAACTCTAAGGAGGTGATATTTAAAGCTGTTTTCAGTGGGCGGAAGATTTTTTAATGATTTTTTCCTATGGAATAAGTGCACTCGCAAGTCATTCAAGGAGTTAAAGTCAGTAGGATTCTTTCCATAGGCTGCGATTGTTACTTTTCTTGCCACCTCCGTCACTTTCAATTTTTTCGCCTCTGTAAATCATACTCATATTCAGTCTTGGTCCCTCAAAAGATGGAAAATGACAATTCTTAATGCTCCATTGTGGAGGTAATGGGCATTGGAGGCCTGAGTCTCAACCCATTTGAGTCCACCCTAAATAATAATAATAATGCTCCATTGAACAATTTTACAACTTTGTGGCATAGTATTGGGCATTGCAGCATAGTATTGGCCAAAAAGAAGGTACCACCAAACCTTCTTCAACCTAGCCTAAAATTTTTTTGTGCCACCTAATAGCACGTCCAGACTATCCGCTTTCTGGAAAAATGGGACGGAAATCTGGAAATGTAGACAGGTCTTCCATCCCCTTTTTCCGTTTTCTGGGCAGGAAGGATCAGAGGGTCCGAAAATGGAAAAATGGGATGGAAGACTGTAGTGTGGACAGCTTTTCTGGAAAAAATGCCAGAAAAAGGAGACGATTAAACATGATAAGTGATAAATAAAAATAGTTGTCTGATGTGGTTTAAAATAGAAAAAAGTTAAATAGTCTAACTGAGGCTCTAAAATTGTTTTCTATAGGTTTTGGCTCAGAAAAACAGATTTGATAAGGATGGCTGATAAACTTGTACCGATATTTTTTTTAAAACCGATAAGTCTGGAGGGCTATTCCTTTTTCCGGATTTCCATCCCATTTTTCCAGAGAGCGGATAGTCTGGATGCGCTATAAAGTTAGTGACTTGAAGAGCAATGGTAAATAGTGAGATTCTTGACGCACAAAAGAGGAAAGAGACGACAGCCAAGTATTGTCAGAGTGTACCACCTTCGCTTGACTCTGCTTGAAAAAAACCTGTACCACCTAGGCTAGCTCACAAAAGAGCCAAGCTCCTCGTAAAACCCCTCCCGTGGACACCCCTATAATTTACTGAATAATAGTTAGAAATAAGTTGCTTTTATCAGGAAGAACTAATCTGCACCTTTACCCTACTTTTAAACCACTTAAGTAAGCCTCTAACTATCCTTTGACCCCAAAACTGGTAAGACTTTTAGCCTATGCATTATAAATTTATATACCAAGGATTCCTGAAAGATGAGGCGAAACAATAAAAAGTGAAATACTAATAAAAACAAACATTTGAGGATCAGATAATAGAGAATTAGCTTTTTAACCATCAATTTGCACCAGCATGGCAGATGGCAGTAAACATAACCATAACAAAGCCACGAGAACGATGCAGTGTCATCTACTTAACAATAAACAAGTTAAGTTTTAAATTTTTTACCATAGATGATTGAGTCGAAACTTTGACCTCATGTTAAACTATGAAGCGCACTTTGGTGGTCGCAATTCCCGAAATAAATGGAATCAGCATGTTCAAAAACATTGCTTCCAAAAGTCTGAACTCATGTACCAAAATGTTTTTTACAAATCGTTATTTGACGACTTTTTCAACTTTGGCTCCCCGACTATTAACTTAAATTAAACAAAAATACAGTGAAGACTTTTTCACTAGATAATTCAGCCTTACAATTACCTTAGGTAGCTCAGGGCTACTTCTAAATGTTCAGAAAACGGCAAGATAGAGGAGTTGTTAAACAATTTTAACCACTTGACAAACCAGTTGGCTGAATGGTTAATGTGATCGACCTCTTTTGTTCTAGATCCCGGAATCTGGTGGAGGAATCTGTTAATGAAGACTGAACTTAACAAAGTTGTTTTGCAACAAACTACATATTGTTATTTTACCTTATATTATCTTGCGAACTTCTATCTAAGCAACGTAATTTGCCATTCTATCTCATCACATCATAAGTTGCGCAATGGCGCGAAACTTACAAAGTTTGATAGAAAATGCGCGAACCAAAAAATTGATAGTTCCTGCCTGTTGTTGCGAATAGATTTCTAGTCAGGGAATTGGGATTTCTGTTAGGTTTGCAAATGGTCTTTAAGGAAAATCCTGTGTGTCTGAACTTAAGGTGCAATTACACTATGCGGAAAACCGTGTAGAGGGGATCATACGTTTTTCCATGCAGATTGAACAATTTCATTTTCAAGTTTAAGACTATGTAGGTCATCGTAGGTCAAAATAGACATTTCGTGATTGCAGCCGTTTGGACCTTGTCACACTCAGATAGGTCCTTAATAGGTACCGAAGATCAACGACTCACATCTTTTTCGTGAAAATCATGCAATTATCGAGGTGAAAATGAGTCTCGATGATTGGCCCTTTACTTGCCAACTCAAATAGGTAGTGGTATTTATATAGAATTTCGCTCTGTTGACATTCTCATGACGATATCTTTCTGTCATCTATTGAAATTGAAAAGCACTACACGTAATTTATATGTAGCGTTAATGTCAAAGCTAGAAATACTTGCAGAACTCATGCAAGGAACAGACCACTAGTTAGCATGCTTTTCGATTTTCCATGACGTGTTTTTGGGTCAGAGGCAGATTTTCCCAGGTTTAAGCATCTTTGATAGTAGCTTTCTAGTGCTGCTACTTCAGAGTAACAAATGTAAACTGTAGTAAGAATGAAAGAATGCCTGAACACGCTCTAAAAGTAGTCACAGGTTTTTTGACGAATTTCACAGGTTTTTTGGCATTTTTTCACAGGTTTTGAAAATTCGTAGTGGCAACACTGCTTTAGCCGCCGTGATCATAAGGTCAAGTTTAATGATAAAGGATACTGATTGATGTGAAAAATGCCTATAAGTTCTAATGGTGATGAATATAGGTAAGAAATTTAATATTTTTATTTGAGTATATAACCCTAATGAACTTTCTATGGAGTAAACGGTAATCCTGCATGAAGACTTGCTTACTCCTGAGCATGGGCGTAGGGGGGGGGCAGCTGCCCCCCCCCTAGACCTTCAAATTTACATTATATATGGCTGAAAAAGCAGATGGTTGGAAAAGCAGTTGATAAAAGGCCCTCCATCACACTATCGACTGCCCCCCCCTAGACAATATGCTGCCTACGCCCATGCTCCTGAGGAGGAATAGATATATTAGCAAAAGAAAATAGGGCCATGATTGAATACCCCATTTGGTCAATATCTACGAAATCATATTATTGAGTTAGGACAAAAGTGAATACGATAAAATTCTACTTTAGCTACTTTTGGCTATCTTGGAAAGGGTTTAGGTTAGGAAAATGAAACTTTCAGAGATAGGTCTAC